>NC_091310.1:32707786-32712786 GCF_038502225.1 Cherax quadricarinatus | reverse complement strand
ATCTGGCAAAATAATTTTAGCAAATGGAGTCTCGTGTGGCAAGTTTGTTAACAGGCAGCTTGGTGAAGCCACAAAGTTGGCGGGAGGTGTCCCCAGGGGCCCACAAGGCAGCTGCTTGGGGCCCCTCTCCCCTTACCAATCCTATCCCTACCCCTCCAAGACAAGCGGGCAGCAAGCAAAGCCCACTGGCGGAGAGGGAGAGGGGAGAGTGGGAAGTTTTAAGAATTGATTGTTTGCTGCAGGTGAGGTAAGGAGGGTGAAGGATGGAGTGAGGGACTTGGAATAAGTGTGTCTGGAGTGATGGGAAAGAAAGTGACGAAGGGAGTGTGATAGAAGGGTAATATATATATATATATATATATATATATATATATATATATATATATATATATATATATATATATATATATATATATATATATATATTTATATATATATATATATATATATATATATATATATATATATATATATATATATATATATATATATTTATTTATTTATTTATTTGTGTGTGTGTGTACTCACCTAGCTGTACTCACCTAGTTGTGGTTGCTGGGGTCGAGCCACAGCTCCTGGCTCCGCCTCTTCACTGGTCGCTACTGGGTCACTCTCCCTGACCCAGGAGTTTTACCATACCTCTGCTTAAAGCTATGTATGGATCCTGCTTCCACTACATCGTTTCCCAAACTATTCCACTTCCTGACTACTCTGTGACTGAAGAAATACTTCCTAATATCCCTGTGATTCATCTGTGTCTTCAACTTACAACTGTGTCCTCTTGTTGCTGTCTCCAATATCTGGAACATCCTCTCTTTGTTCACCTTGTCAATTCCTCTCAGTATTTTATATGTCGTTATCATGTCCCGCCCTATCTCTCCTGTCCTCCAGTGTCGTCAGGTCGATTTCCCTTAACCTCTACTCGTAGGATATACCCCTTAGCTCTGGGACTAGTCTTGTTGCAAACCTTTGCACTTTCTCTAGTTTCTTTACGTGCTTGGCTAGGTGTGGGTTCCAAACTGATGCCGCATACTCCAATATGGGCCTAACGTACACAGTGTACAGGGTCCTGAACGATTTCTTATTAAGATGTCGATATGCTGTTCTTAGGTTTGCTAGGCGCCCAAATGCTGCAGCAGTTATTTGGTTGATGTGTGTGTGTGTTATATAATGTCGTGCTGAACAGGCAAAAGGTGCGATTTTGGCTTCAATAGCGACGCTCCTCTTGTCGAATAAGGAAAGCGAAAATTTGTGTATGCAGTAATTTTCAAAAATCATTCTGAATGTAACTTATTGTCAAACTATCTAAAATATACTGAGATGGATTAAACTAAATTCCGCTTCTTAAAATAAGGTTATTTAAATCTCCTAAGGTTCATTTGGTACAAACTTATTAAATTTTTCATTAACATAAATGAAACAATGTAACTTTAAACGTTTAAGAGAAATTTTTAGAAAGGACTTAATTCTAAATGAGTTCTTGCTAATTGACCAATTTTACCTATTCGGCCCGACACACACACACACATACACACACATTATATATATATATATATATATATATATATAATATATATATATATATATATATATATATATATATATATATATATATATATATATATATACATTTGCAATAATATCGAAGTTGTATTTAAAAATCTTGATACGCTAAAAAAATTTTTGATAAAGAATTCCCCCAAAATGCTGACGGATGTGTCTATAAGATTCCTTGAAAAATTTGCGATAAAGTTTATTACGGCCAAACTAGTAAAAGTCTCGAATTAAGATTAAAACAACACGAATATAGCATTAGAAATGGACAACATTCCAATGCTCTATTTATTCATGCGAGTGATTTTAACCATCCAATTGATTTTCAAAAAGCTGAGAAAGTTGTTACAAGCAAGTCCATGGTCGACAGAAATATAATTGAATCTTATTTCATAAAAAGCAGTTTTGAAAATAATATGAACATCTCCTTTGGGTTATATAAATTAGATCCATTTATAATTAATAAAATTTGGAAAGAATTTAATAATTAATACATTGGACAAATAGTTCATTTTAATTCTTGTGTAGATTATTTTGTTAGTGGGATGTCGTAAAGGACCTGTCTAGTTGGGCCAGCGAGCCTGCTGCAGTGTTTCTCCTTTCTTATGAGTCGGGTGTCGTCGCGCGTCAGGTGTTGGTTTGTTGTGGGATGTGACGGTGCGGTGTGGTCTATACCCTTTATATGCCTTCCTTTGATATATTACTTCTATAGCCCTTGATAATGTGAGAAGTCACGAAAACGCTTGGAATTTCACTATTCTTTCACAGTGGTTCTTTTGCGTATATATATATATATATATATATATATATATATATATATATATATATATATATATATATATATATATATATATGTATATATATGTATATATATATATATATATATATATATATATATATATATATATATATATATATATATATATATATATATATATATATATATATATATATATATGCATATCAGAATACTTAGATAATTATATTTTTGAAATAATTTTGATAAAGTTCATTTGTGGTCGATGACGAATCTAGGCATCACTATATTTAGCTGTCGCTTTTGGTAATATTTTCACATAGTTTCAAATAATGTAACTTCGAAGGTTTCGTTGCATCCTAAGTGAATTTTTCTCGATAAATACCAAAAACCCCTTTAAATTTTTGATATTTTAGCTAAAAAAATTCATTTACTTTTCTTTTATATATATATATATATATATATATATATATATATATATATATATATATATATATATATATATATATATATATATATATATATATATATATATATATGTTTTAAGCTTTTAATAATACTAAGGTTTGAAGAGATTTTAGTATTACAATTTTATGATCTGTAATATTGAATTGTTTTATTATACAGCATTTATTAAGGGGTTCAACGTTTGTTATGGTATTGTCTAAGGTCGTTTGTTATGTTCTTTGTTTTAGCAGCTTTTGTTGCTGTCATGATGTTGAAATAGCACCAGTGTCAATGTTGGTATTAAATCCATCAATGTTTTTAGATTAGATCTAGTTATAACATTTCTAAATTAGATCCAGTGACATTTCTAAATCAAGTGTATTGACAACATTTCTGAATTAGATCTAATGACATTTCTAAATTAGAGTATAGTAACATTTCTAAATTTGATCAAGTGACAGTATTTTTTAATTAGATGAAGTGACATTGTTTTTTGATTAGATCATGTAACAAAATTTCTAAATTAGATCAGGTGACAACATCTGAAAATTAGGTCAAGTTACAACATTCCTGAATAAGATCATATAACATTTCTGGATTAGAACAAATGAAACCATTTCTATCCTAGGCTCAGTTTCTTTTCTAAACTAGATAAAGTGACAAAATAACTGTATTAGAGCAAGTGACAACATTTATAAATTAGAGATAGTGACAGCATTTCTAAATTTGAGCTAGAGACATTTCTAAATTAGAGCTAGTGACATTTCTAAATTAGATATAGTGACATTTCTAAATTAGAGCTAGTGATTTTTCTAAATCAGTACTAGTGACATTTCTATATTAGAGCTAGTGACATTTCTAAATTAGAGCAAGTGACATTTCTAAATTAGAGCTAGTGACATTTCTAAATTAGAGCTAGTGACATTTCTAAATTAGAGCAAGTGACATTTCTAAATTAGAGCTAGTGACATTTCTAAATCAGAGCTAGTGATTTTTCTAAATCAGTACTAGTGATATTTCTAAATCAGAGCTAGTGATTTTTCTAAATCAGTACTAGTGACATTTCTAAATTAGAGCAAGTGACATTTCTAAATTAGAGCTAGTGACATTTCTAAATTAGAGCTAGTGACATTTCTAAATTAGAGCAAGTGACATTTCTAAATTAGAGCTAGTGACATTTCTAAATTAGAGCTAGTGACATTTCTAAATTTGAGCAAGTGACATTTCTAAATTAGAGCTAGTGACATTTCTAAATTAGAGCTAGTGACATTTCTAAATCAGAGCTAGTGATTTTTCTAAATCAGTACTAGTGACATTTCTAAATTAGAGCTAGTGACATTTCTAAATTAGAGCTAGTGACATTTCTAAATTAGAGCTAGTGATTTTTCTAAATCAGTACTAGTGACATTTCTAAATTAGAGCTAGTGATTTTCCTAAATCAGCACTAGTGACATTTCTAAATTAGAGCTAGTGACATTTCTAAATTAGAGCTAGTGACATTTCTAAATTAGAGCTAGTGACATTTCTAAATCAGAGCTAGTGACATTTCTAAATCAGAGCTAGTGATTTTTCTAAATCAGTACAAGTGACATTTCTAAATTAGAGCTAGTGACATTTCTAAATCAGAGCTAGTGATTTTTCTAAATCAGTACTAGTGACATTTCTAAATTAGAGCTAGTGATTTTCCTAAATCAGCACTAGTGACATTTCTAAATTAGAGCTAGTGACATTTCTAAATTAGAGCTAGTGACATTTCTTGTTACAAAAAAACGCGATTCTAAAAACTTAGAGATCTCCAGTGAATACTAGAAAGGACTGCCCTTCTAGCATCCAGCCTGTTACTGGGTTTTCGTAACAAGTAGTCAGTATCCTGGTCCAATTATCCATTAAAATTTAGTATGGTTCAATAGTGCTTTAGGATTACAACTGGTAGGCTACTAACTAGAGAAATTAAAATTTAATAAATTTATTAAGTAGTAAGTTGTCTAGAGGTATATTATCAAAGTAAATTAATTACAGCAATCAAAATAAAATCAATCTCTCGAGTTCAATATTATTGTGCTGAAAGCACATATCACATTTATAATTCTTAAGTACCGTCAGGTACATTAACATTTAATAAGATATTACAAATATGTACAAGTGTGTGTATGCGTATAAGTGCTCTTAAGTAGTTAGCTGTGTCTCAAGACTCGAATTAGACTTAAACAAGTGACTGACAAAGTCCTCAAATAAACTAACT
>NC_091310.1:32700286-32702786 GCF_038502225.1 Cherax quadricarinatus | reverse complement strand
AAGGACAACGACAAAGCTGAAAATAACGCAAAACTCACCAGTATCGCATAGAGAAAACAATATAACATTAACGCTCTTAAGAAGACGAGATAACACACCCCAGATATTCCTCAGGGTCTCACTGAGAGCCCATTCCAGCACAAGATGACACGCCCTCAACATCTCACTAATCTAGAGCTGAGAGCTGATGCACCGAGACAACGATCTCGTTCTTCAGATACGAGTGGGACGAGGCGTTGACTAATGTTTTCCAGTTTCGTCACGATCAGTGTGTGTGTGTGTGTGTGTGTGTGTGTGTGTGTGTGTGTGTGTGTGTGTGTGTGTGTGTCCAGACTTGATAATCCTCTCAGCTGCTGTTCGTTAAGTCATTGTAAAGAGCACGTCGCCTTCATAAACTCAGGTTTGTACACCCTAAGCCGATTACACACAAGAATATATTTGCGGTGTTCACTAAACGTGAGCTAGAATGCTGCATATTCTGCCACTCTTACCCGGGCTCTGTTCCCTTGGGAGCTGGCAGTCACTGTAGCGTTTAATACGCCTGAACTACGAAATAAACAAAATAGTGAATGCTTACATATAATGAATAAATGAATATATAACAAATAATGAATAAGTAAAAATATAAACATGAAAGGAGAGAAAGCCTGGGTGAAATTTGGTCCATTGGATCAGGCTTGGATCCATTACAACTTTTATTGGCGTTACCTGCAGTATTCACTGTCGTGCTTGCTCTAGATTGCTACAGCAGTTGTCATGTGAGTAATAAACATCGCGAGGAGACATTTCTTGAACGAGACGTGTACACTGTACAGCGTCCACATGCCTCACAGTGTTACATAAATGCGGGCTCTATCTGCCAAACACGGGAGAGCGACGTCTTCTGCTGATTCATTCGCGTAAAAAAATGGTCAAGACTGCAATATTCACCGAAAGTTTGCAATAAAGGTCGACGGGCGAGAAATAGAAGTGGAGAAGAATTCCAGAATTTAAGATTGGTGTTCAGAGTCGAGCAGGAATGCATTGTAAGTCGTGTCTAGGGAGCAGAGAGGAAGGGGTAGACGAGGGTAGGGAAAGTGATTGGGTGAAGGATATTGGTAGGTGGATTATGGGGTAGAAAGGAGAGGGAGGATGTAAAGGGAGGTGGGGAAGACGGATGGACAACAAAATGATGGCTGATTGTGATTTGTAGCAGGTTAAATGATGGAATAGAAAGACGGGAGAGGAACAGTATGACGGTAGGGAGGAGGAGGAGGAGGAGGAGGAGGAGGAGGAGGAGGAAGAGGAGGAGGAGGAGGAGGAGGAGAACGAAATGGAATGGGATGAAAGGAAGAAGGCTACTAGATCTAAGGAAAGGAAGGGGATCTAAGGAAAAATGAATAATACAAGGCATGAAGGAGAGAAGGGACAGGCTGTGAGAAACACGTCAGGAAAGAACGTGAATGAAAAGGAAAGTGTGTAATAGAGCTAGAGGAAAAGGAGGAAACAAGGGGAGAGGAAGAAATAAAGGGCTGGCGGGAGGTAAGGAAAGAGCTCGGATGAAAGAGGAGAGATAAAAGAAGGGGTGCGAAATAGAAAGAATGAGATAAAGGGATGATAGTAGATAGTGGGAGAGTGGAGGGGCGGATATGGAGTGGTGGTGAAGGATGGTGAAGAACAATAATAAAACAGGAAAAGCGATAGAAGAGGAGCAGTAAAGGAGTGAAAAGGCAGGTATAGAATGATGGAAGAAGGATGGAAGTGTGGAATGGTGAAGGGGGAATGGTGGAGGAGGAATAGTGGAAATGGAGTATAGGAGGAGGATGGATTGTGGAGTAGGTGGATAGTTTATGAAAGAATGATAAACGTTGGGAGATGGACTGGAGGAATGAAGGAAGAATGATGGAGCAGGTGAAATGACTGACGATAAGGGATGATAGAGGTGATGGAATGGAGACGATAGAAAAATATCACCTTGTTGAAAAGGAGCATCGACACGATTCCTGACATCACCTTAAATACCGAAGATTCCAACCCACGTCTGTTTTAGACTCACACACATAGATAATACACTTACAGTCCTCAATCTATATCAAAAGAGATAGCTCTTCTCAGCAGACAGCCTCGGTGTAGACTTTCCAAGTTCTCCGCTGTCTGTCTATCGTATGTACTCCCAAGTACAGGGGTTCCACAGGTGACAGACCCTAAGTATAAAGTGAGAAACCACTTTGATTGAAAAATGAAACCTCAGCCAGAGACCCTCTTCAGTGATCTATAACCGAGGCAGCAATGTAGAGATATATTTTACCTGCTTCGGTTTTTGGCCAAGTAATTTCTCAGTTGTCATCACTCAGTGTTTTTGACGCTGAGTCAGCTGGTAATGTATGAACATGTACAAATGAATAAATATGAATTTTATACACATAAATATTTACATAAATATATATGTATGTACTGGAAAGAAATCACTATAAAAGTGTGATTTGTAAACATGAAAAAAAATTGAAACAGTGAAAATAGA
>NC_091310.1:32690286-32695286 GCF_038502225.1 Cherax quadricarinatus | reverse complement strand
ACCAAATTCATCCACCAATCTCTGCAACTTCTCTTCAGAATCTCCCAAGAGCACAGTGTCATCAGCAAAGAGCAGCTGTGACAACTCCCACTTTGTGTGTGATTCTTTATTTTTTAACTCCACGCCTCTTGCCAAGACCCTCGCATTTACTTCTCTTACAACCCCATGTATAAATATATTAAACAACCACGGTGAAATCACACATCCTTGTCTAAGGCCTACTTTTACTGGGAAAAAATTTCCCTCTTTCCTACATACTCTAACTTGAGCCTCACTATCCTCGTAAAAACTCTTCACTGCTTTCAGTAACCTACCTCCTACACCATACACTTGCAACATCTGCCACATTGCCCCCCTATCCACCCTGTCATACGCCTTTTCCAAATCCATAAATGCCACAAAGACCTCTTTAGCCTTATCTAAATACTGTTCACTTATATGTTTCACTGTAAACACCTGGTCCACACACCCCCTACCTTTCCTAAAGCCTCCTTGTTCATCTGCTATCCTATTCTCCGTCTTACTCTTAATTCTTTCAATAATAACTCTACCGTACACTTTACCAGGTATACTCAGCAGACTTATCCCCCTATAATTTTTGCACTCTCTTTTATCCCCTTTGCCTTTATACAAAGGAACTATGCATGCTCTCTGCCAATCCCTAGGTACCTTACCCTCTTCCATACATTTATTAAATAATTGCACCAACCACTCCAAAACTATATCCCCACCTGCTTTTAACATTTCTATCTTTATCCCATCAATCCCGGCTGCCTTACCCCCTTTCATTTTACCTACTGCCTCACGAACTTCCCCCACACTCACAACTGGCTCTTCCTCACTCCTACAAGATGTTATTCCTCCTTGTCCTATACACGAAATCACAGCTTCCCTATCTTCATCAACATTTAACAATTCCTCAAAATATTCCCTCCATCTTCCCAATACCTCTAACTCTCCATTTAATAACTCTCCTCTCCTATTTTTAACTGACAAATCCATTTGTTCTCTAGGCTTTCTTAACTTGTTAATCTCACTCCAAAACTTTTTCTTATTTTCAACAAAATTTGTTGATAACGTCTCACCCACTCTCTCATTTGCTCTCTTTTTACATTGTTTCACCACTCTCTTAAGCTCTCTCTTTTTCTCCATATACTCTTCCCTCCTTGCATCACTTCTACTTTGTAAAAACTTCTCATATGCTAACTTTTTCTCCCTTACTACTCTCTTTACATCATCATTCCACCAATCGCTCCTCTTCCCTCCCGCACCCACTTTCCTGTAACCACAAACTTCTGCTGAACACTCTAACACTACATTTTTAAATCTACCCCATACCTCTTCGACCCCATTGCCTATGTTCTCATTAGCCCATCTATCCTCCAGTAGCTGTTTATATCTTACCCTAACTGCCTCCTCTTTTAGTTTATAAACCTTCACCTCTCTCTTCCCTGACACTTCTATTCTCCTTGTATCCCATCTACCTTTTACTCTCAGTGTAGCTACAACTAGAAAGTGATCTGATATATCTGTGGCCCCTCTATAAACATGTACTTCCTGAAGTCTACTCAACAGTCTTATCTACCAATACATAATCCAACAAACTACTGTCATTTCGCCCTACATCATATCTTGTATACTTATTTATCCTCTTTTTCTTAAAATATGTATTACCTATAACTAAACCCCTTTCCATACAAAGTTCAATCAAAGGGCTCCCATTATCATTTACACCTGGCACCCCAAACTTACCTACCACACCCTCTCTAAAAGTTTCTCCTACTTTAGCATTCAGGTCCCCTACCACAATTACTCTCTCATATATATATATATATATATATATATATATATATATATATATATATATATATATATATATATATATATATATATATATATATATATATTAATTTATGTTAACGTAAAAATTAATAATTTTTAACCAAAAGAACCTTAGAAAACTTACCTAACCTTATTATAACAAGCGCTATTTAATTTAGCCTAATCCAAGTAAATATATTTTAGATAAGTTTACAATAATTTAATAATAAACAAACACAAAGAAATATATATTTTTTCGTTAAGTTCAGAATTTTTGCGAAATTACTGCATACACAAATTTTCGTTTGCCTCATTCGGCAAGAAAAGCGTTGCTATTTAAGCCAAAATAGCAAGTTTTACGTATTTGGCACGACATATATATATATATATATATATATATATATATATATATATATATATATATATATATATAATATATATATATATATATATATATATATATATATATATATATATATATATATATATATATATATATATATATATGTCGTGCCGAATAGGCAGAACTTGCGATCTTGGCTTAAATAGCAACGCTCATCTTGCCATATAGGACAAGTGAAAATTTGTGTATGCAATAATTTCGCCAAAATCATTCTGAACCTAACGAAAAAAATATATTTCACTGTGTTTGTTTACTATTGAATTATTGTAAGCAAATCTAAAATATATCTAGTTGGGTTAGGCTAAAATAAATTAATCTTGTTATAATAAGGTTAGGTAAGTTTTCTAAGATTCTTTTCGTGCAAAATTATAAATTTTTACATTAACATTAACGAAAAAAATATATCTTTGAACGTATAAGAGAAAATTTCAGAAAGGACTTAATTTTAAACGAGTTCTTGCTAACTGACCAGTTTTACATATTCAGCACGACATTATATATATATATATATATATATATATATATATATATATATATATATATATATATATATATATATATATATATATATTATATTGATGGGTAAGCGGTAAGCCAGTAAGGGTTTACCTGGATATTACCTGGAGAGAGTTCTGGGGGTCAAAGCTCCCGCGGCCCGCTTGGAGGAAAGAGGGAGGGTGGTTGTAGCTTCAATTTCCTAAATCAAGAACCCTTTTCCAGCATCAAGCCGTCCCTCTGAAAAGGAATAATTGTCTGTTGAATCAACAATCTAATTCGTTTTGAGCTGTAAATAAGACTAGACGGTTCGTCGTAAGACAGTTATGGGCTGTTAGTAATGATTTCCACTGCAGGGCGTTTACAAACAACTGAAAATGTTTATTCACTTGATGGCTAAAACATCATATTCTATTAATCATTATGATTAGTAGAATATATATATATATATCTATCTATATATATATATATATATATATATATATATATATATATATATATATACATATACATATATATATATATATATATATATATATATATATATATATACATATACATATATATATATATATATATATATATATATATATATATATATATATATATATATATATATATATATATATATATATATATATATATATATATTTATTAGACGAAGCTTCCCCTGCCTCATATAAAAGTTAAATATAAATGCCCCGCTATATCTTTACATTTACTGCTGTTTCCAGACCCTAACACCCAATTTGAACGTCAAACGAAGAAACATGAAGTCGAAGAAAGGACTTAGAACTTCCCTGACGTCGGATTAAGTAGAGAAAAGGTGTGTGTGTGTGTGTGTGTGTGCATGTGTGTGTGTGTGTGTGTGTGTGTGTGTGTGTGTGTGTGTGTGTGTGTGTGTGTGTGTGTGTGTGTGTTTTGGAGGAGGGAGTAGTGGCCGAATCTCAGCTCCTGGTCCCTAAATCTTAATTACAACCAATGCCGCTAATTTCTAACCTCGATAATTCTTTGCTATTTTCTTCTTTAGCTTTCACTTCTTCCTTAATGTTACAGTTTCCTTACCTTCATAAAACCTTTATTCCGATTATTTTAACTATTCACCTGAGTACCATTTAGGCAAATATATATCACGTGTACCGCCTGTCTTCTATGTTATGTATATACGTAGGTTCTGTTCACATATTATCCCCTCAACACTCATTTCGCTTATCTCTGGTATTACCTAGTGGAAGGTGATTTTCGCTAGTGATTCACAAGTGCCTTCTGTTCTTTCTCTCACAGTGACACTTTACCTAGCTCCTTGCTTTTCATATCACAAGTTCTTGCAGCGAATTGTTCACCCATTTTTGTATTTCACTCCTGTGTTGTTCCTGATATAAACACAGTGAGCGGGAGCAACGCTTACTAATGCAAATGCTTTTATGTACATTCAACATTTACTGTTGAAGATTCAGTGAGAGCAACACTTACTGTTGCAAATATATTTTTGGGAGAAAATCATTGATTAATATAAATATACTTTGTGGAAGCCACTCTTACTGATGCTGAAAAAAAACAGCTCAAACAAAAATAATACACAGAATTATTTCATTATAATTTATGGAATAAAGCAACACTTCATCGGCAGGAAGAGCAGTTGCTGGATACTCCAATCCGATTTAGTACTTACATTGTGTGTGTTTGTTTATATGCTTGTGCGTGTGTTTGTATGTGTTTGCGCGTCAGTGCCTTTGTGTTTGCGCTAGTATATTTTCATACATGCGGGAGTGCCTTTCCTTGTGAGCAGTGTTTGAGTGTATTCGAGTGCTTCTGTGTGAGCGTTTGTGAGTAGATGACGTATACGTGCGCATTTGCGTGTGCTGGAGAGAGAGAGAGAGAGAGAGAGAGAGAGAGAGAGAGAGAGAGAGAGAGAGAGAGAGAGAGAGAGAGAGAGAGAGAGAGAGAGAGAGAGAGAGAGAGTAATGGTGTTTTCCTACCTGTAAATGCTTTTATGTGCGTGTGTGAGTTATTATATCTGAATGTGAGTGTGAGAGTCTTTGATAACTAACTCATGATTCATACAACTCCTTGTATTTACAAACTGAAAATTTCACACTCCATACCTGACAAATTCAATACAAGGTTTCAAAACCTGGTCTGCGACTTGTGTAATTACAAGGAGTTGTATCGAGATACTGACTGTGTTAATCAGAAGGCAAGAGTGATTATATATATATATATACATATATATATATATATATATATATATTTATATATATATATATATTTATATATATAT
>NC_091310.1:32660286-32685286 GCF_038502225.1 Cherax quadricarinatus | reverse complement strand
CGTTCTTTTTAGAGGTGCAAAAATTCCTAACACAATTACTAGATTGATTTATATTTGGTATGTAAAGCCATTTATATCATATCCAACATCTGCTCTCAGTTTGGATAAATTACAGATGCCTCCCTTTAAATGAGTCCTTTTAAATGGACCCGTTTTCTAGAGGTGCGGAAACTCCTAAGATAATTGTCAGTGATGTCTATATTTGGTATGTAAAGTTATTAATAACATATATTATGACCGGATTTTTGATAATTGCCATGTCACGTTCGTTAGGCTGATGATACAGTATCAGTGCTTGTGGGCTGGCTGTCCTCTAATGCTATAATATTCAAGCTTTTTGGCAATAGGTATTGGTTTGACTGGGAGCTCTCCATGCCTCCTGTATCCAGCCTTTCCTCATTCCAACAAAGGCGCTTCCTGTGATCGTATTTGCTTGGACCACCTCCTTTTATCTGCAACACTGCAAGCTCCTGATTCATTTGGTAGCATGAGGGACTATATGGCAGGGTTCGATTTCCCGTCATCGCATTTTAACATTGCTGTAATAATTGTGGTAATGAAAAAAATAAAGATATGCTTGTGCTTGCCTGAGAGACAGAGGAGGTTGCCCGCCTCTCCAGCTTGACTTCGAATTGCTCTGAAGACTTTCCTTTTGGCTGGTAGTTCCTGTACAGCTGAGTTCGAATGCAATCCAGTAGTGAGTTTAAGCACTAATTTTAAAACACGTGAAATATTGGAATGTTTAGGGACAGAATCGAGAGAGAACCTGAGCTCACAAAGGATGTAAACAAACTCAGTTTGTTTACATCCTTTGTGATGTTTGCCAAGGTTAGAATTCGCTTACCAGGTAGAAGTTCGATTTCTTATGTGGTGGGATTATACCTCATAGTTGATAGCATTCTCAGCCTGGCCTGGCATGTGATGTACTGTATGGAAACCTGGAGTATCCCTGGAGGGGGTTCCGGGGGTCAATGCCCCCGCGGCCCGGTCTATGACCAGGCCTCGCCATCCCACGGTTTTCTTATATTTGTTCCATCCCCTAAAGCTTGTAGGAAATATTGGCAGGGTGGGTTTGGTTTGCACACTTTAGATCTTCGACATAAGCGAAGGTGCAATATACGTGGGCCATGGCGATACAGGTTGTTCTCTCTTTTCATCTTTCCCTTTTTAAACTTTCTCATCTGTCTCATTTTAATTTTGTCTTTCATTCACTTCTTCCCGCTTTACCTGCCTTTCTATCCTACAGTTACCTGCTCCTTCCTCCGTTTCTAACTTTCCTCTCCCTCTCATTCTCCTTGTACCCATACACTCCATCTGTATCTCCCGACGTCTCCCTCCCCATCTCCTTGTCCTTCCTCTAATTTCATCTCACCACTACACCTCTCTCCCTCCTCTTCTCTTTCACCTATTCTTCCCATCCTTCTCTACTTCCTTCTCTCAAAACCCAGTAAAATGATCTCCGTCGTTGAGCCAAAGTATTTGCCTCTTTCCAGCGAGATCTTCCGTGACAAACAGAAGAGAGAAATTCTGTATATATGTACACTTTATATTCCACGTTTGCTGGCTTTGCCCTCCCAGAGTAATGCAATGAATAAATTAGCAGGAGAGTCCGTAGGTACTCCGTGGTGACGCATAGCTAATGAGAATAGATGATTTTATGCATAGCATGGATGAGCATGACTGATCAAATTCATGGAGTGGAAAAGTATGAATTATCGCAGTCTAGGCATAGACAAGTGTGCATGTTTTAATTCACGACTCGGATGAGCATTAACACATGCAGTGGCTGAGTATGAATGATCACACTCTTAACACGGATAAGTATGAATGGCTCGGATGAATACAGATGGTTTAATGCATGGCCCTTTTGTTTTTGAATCATTCAGCGTACCTCAAAAATGTCATATTAAAAATTAAACTCTATTTTCCACGCCAGTTTTGGCGTACAGCTGATGAACATGTAGAGGTGTACATCTCATCAAAATTAACTCCAACAGGAGCATCATTATCATACATGTAGCCACCTAGAGTACACCCAGTTAGCTGGCACATATCCACCTTTATCACGCCCAGGTGGGCATACAAGACCACCGTAAAACGAGATGGCACAAATTTGCTATAATGAAGCAAATGTTTCAACTGCAAAGAGACCGGAGGAGCTCATCGCGCTGTTTGCTCGCGAAATTAATTTGGTTTCATGTAAGCTTAAGCAAGTTCATTGTTTATCTCTATTTGCCTAGTGCCAAGACAAACAATATGAATTCCTACTTGTATGCTAAGCAAATCTATATATATATATATATATATATATATATATATATATATATATATATATATATATATATATATATATATAAATAAATAAATATATATATATATATATATATATATATATATATATATATATATATATATATATATATATATATATATATATATATATATATACAAACAAATGTGTGTGTGTGTGTATGTGTGCGTGTGTGTGTGTGTATGTGTGTATTTGGGCAGAGGATTTATACTTAGCAGGTATTTGCCACAAGAAATTTCCCTGGAAGACGGATTGAATATTTAATTAATTTAATTTTGGTTATATTAGCGATTGCCTTTCCCCTAATGAGATTTCTCGGAGGGAATGTACGAGTTTGCATACACTTATTGTGTGTCGTCATCTAATTGAAGCAGGTTCCTGCTGTGGTCCAACTGAGACAGGCTTCTGTCGTCTTCTAACTGACACAGGCTCCTCTTGTAATCTAAATGAGGCAGGCTCCTCTTGTTTTCTAACTGAGGCAGGCCGCTGTTGTCATCTGTGGGAAGCAGGCTCCTCTTGCCATTTATCTGAGGTTATCTTCTGTTGTTAGCTAACTGAGGCAGGCGCCTGTCGTCACCTTGCTGAGGTAAGAACTTGTCATCTAAGAAGCGCTCCTGTAGACATCCGTTTTAGGCAGGGTCATATTATCTTTCTGAGCATTCTCTTGTCCTCTATCTAAGGCAGGAACGCGTTTCCTTAACGTGTTAGGCTTTTGTAGTTTCAGATGACAACACGAGACGGGTCAGGTTTGTGTTGTTATCTGAAACTGGCTCTTCATGTCAGCCAACTTAGGCACGCTCATGTAACAGTGCAGGTGTATGTTTACTTAATAACAAACGATTTCATGAAGAATCTTAATGTTCGTTTCTAGGTTTAAAACCACTGCCTTCATGACTCACGAAATTTTAATAGCACGATTTCAAACAAACCACGGAACGGGTGGAGTTTGAACCCATGGCAAGTGAGTCCTAATATGCAATGGCATTTGTATTCTGGGACTTACTTGCCATGGGTTTAAATCCCACCAGTTCTGTGTTCTTTTTTTAACCAGCCATCACTCTAGCCCTTTATCCATTACTCCAACCCTACACTCATCACGTATATCAGTGGTAGAATATACCGAGGAGTACGTAAATAAGTTTCGTCCACCAGGGACCCAATATCGATAATATGCCATAAATATAATACTGTTATTTACATACAGTGATGAAGAAAAGTGCGGTACAGAGTAAAGCTCTGCGAGGAGCTTCTAGCCAGCGACGTGATAAAGCTCTACACGGGGAGAAACGGTGTCCCAATAAAGCTTGATTTGTAACTCGTGTGTCTTTGTTTCCAACTCACTGTTAGAGTATGTAATGTGACGCAAATTAAACTCAGAGACACAAGAGGAAATTTCAGAAGTTGAGATTGGAAGCAGGGGGTAGTGGGCCGTCAATATCATCCTGCTGGAGTTTGCATCATCCTGCTGACGTTTGCATAATCCTGATAGTGTTTACTTCATCCTACTGTTTACAGCATCTTTCTTCTGTTTACATCACCCTACTGGTGTTTACATCATCCTGCTCATGTTTGCGTCATGATCTGTTGGTGTTTATATCATCCTGCTGGTGCTTACAAAGTCCTAGTGGTGTTTATATCATCCTACTGGTGTTTAAATCATTCTGTTGGTGTCTGCATCATTCTGTTATAGTTTAAATCATCCTACTAGTGTTTTCATCGTCCTAATGGTGTTTACATCGTCCTACTGGTGTTTAAATAATTTTATTGCTGTGTGCATCATCCTGTTACAGTTTAAATCATTCTGGTGGTATTTATATCATACTGCTGATCTTTACAACATCCTACTGGTGTTTACATTCATCCTGCTGGTGTTTACAAGATCCTATTAGTGTTTGCATCATCCCACCGGTGTTTGCAACAATCTGATGGTATTACATCATCCTACTGGTGTTTACATCATTTTACTGGTGTTGAAAACATTGTTAGTATTTGCATCATCCTGTTAAAGTTTACATCATTCTGCTAGTATTTTCATCATTCTTCTGATTTTAATATCATCCTGCTAATGCTAACATCTTCCTGCTTGTGTTTACATCATCCTACTGATGCTTACATTGTCTTATTATGAGATCATTTTGTTCAATAATTTACCCTGCCTAACAAAAAGTTTGGACCTTTCGAAGCTAATTAAACCCAGAGAATGACAGATCAGGACAAAAATGCATTTTGCAAGGCTGATATTGCCTCTCTGCGAGACTTATGCAGTTCACTTAGCTAATTTAACCTTTCACGTGACAGAGCTATAGCTAATTTCAACTATCGCGTGAAAATTGTAAGTTCTCGTAGCTAATTGACAGCTGGTCACTCTTCGAAGGTATTTGTTTCCGCCGAAAAAAGACATGTTAATGTTAATTTTACGTAACTAATTGAAGCACCAAAGCGTGAGATGAAACACTGACACAGCTGACTTAACTGGCCGAGTGTCAGATGTGTATGTGAGCTTTACATGAGAGTTCATAGGCAACCTAGCAGAAGTTCACACCTGGCTATATACTGGGAAGAACTATGTACTGTCTAGATTAATTACTATCGTGTATTCCATAGATGCCTGAGACTAGGATAGTAGAGCATATTTTTTTTCACAAAGAGAATTGAAACTAAGTGATGTGTAATGATCAGAGGTTCAGTGTAATGTTGACGCTATGAGAGGTGTAAGGTTCAGATGCTGGTTAACATTCAGAATATGAGAAGTGAAGGTGACATTGGCTGTTGAACTTTCAGAATACGATATAGGTGCCACTGATTGTTCATGTGGTAGAACAAAAAAAAAATAAGGGGAAAAACCTCTGTTTTGCAACGTTTTGTCCTCAGATTGGCCATATGAGGCTTTATTTTACGACAGCTGGGCTTTACATGGCTTTGCTTCACGACGTTTCATCACTCAACTGGGCATTTTGGGATCATTTTACAATCTTTTACTCAAAGTGGGACTTTAAAAGTTGGCAGCATATTTTGCAACCCACCTTAATATCGTAATTATATCTATCGGGAAGAACTAAAACTATAAAGCCTATGCAGCGCCTAGGGGAGTGGGAAGTAATCAGATTCTATCCCTTTAATTGAAAACTAATTCCAGTTCTATAATAAGGCCCACATCTTGGGCGAAACAGCGCCAAACAAAATCTCCTCCATGGTCCAAGAGTCGTTGAATTACCAGAGTTACAGGAATTTATTGACACAAAGACAGAGAAAGAGTGCAACCAAATGAATTTCGTTCAGTCATATTTTATGATAATAGGTTTCCTCTTGTTGATTTACCCCAGTGGGAAAGGCATTTGTGAGTCTTATTGTTTCGTCTTAAGCCCAGCCATGATAGCCAAATTGTTTTTACCCGGGAGGCAGAGAAAGAGAGAGTGAGAGAGAAAGGGGCAGAGTCAAAGAAAGAGAGAGAGGGGGGGAAGAGAGAGCTTGATAGCAAAAGCATTATGGCGCGAATAGGAAAAAAAAGGCAGTCAGGTGAAGCGACAAAGAGACGGAGACAAACCTGTACAAAGACCGGCAGCTGGGACTTGACAGTTGTTCAGGATGGACAGTAAGGTGTCATAAGTTTCCCTGTCCGAGACGTGGGATATGTTCTCTCTCCAAAGGGCGGGTTTTTTTGTGAATTGCTCCTGCCACGATATTTTGACTTTCATTCTTCTTCAGGCAGAGTTCAAGATATTCATGGAGAGAGAAAGAGAGAGAGAGAGAGAGACTGAGAGAGAGAGAGAGAGAGAGAGAGAGAGAGAGAGAGAGAGAGAGAGAGAGAGAGAGAGAGAGAGAGAGAGAGAGAGAGAGAGAGAGAGAGAGATCGCAATAGGCAAAATGGACCAGAGAATAAGATAAACAGAGACAAATATAGACATATGAAGATTAATACGCACAGAGTCAGAGAGAAAGAGAAACAAACAAGGATAGTGGATATAACCTAAGGTCAAGGGAGGATCATTTAATCTCACGGATACATAGTAATTACATTTTCTTTCATTGTAGGAGGTTAAATTTAAGTCGCAATATATGTGTAGTTTTCTACAGAATTTAGCGCTTGTACATTTAACTTATTCTCATTTCTTTCATTACTAAACAAATTGAACATGATATATTTTCAGTAAATTATGAAGGCATCTTCCCATTTAATTTCTCTGTTATTATTCATCACGTGATGGTATACTGCTTAGCTCTCCAGAGTTGTAGCCACTGAAAATGATAAATATTGTAAAACATTAGCTGCAAAATTAACTACACCTTAATTCATATGAAATTCCTCGCAAAAATTGATATTAAATACCAGGGCATATGAACATTTAAGCTCTGTTAAACAGAAGCACGATAGTTCAGAATATTTCCGCCATGTTGAGATTCCTGACCAGGAAGATGTTGCCACGAACATTGTGCGCTAGAGAGAAAATCAAAGAGCACAGTGTTGCCAAGACTGTGCGATCAAAAGACAATAGGAAGGGAAACCCGGCTATCAAGAGAGGTATCTGTGACGATCAGCGTACAGGAAGCTGAAACCTACAAGAGAGAGAGAGCACAATCTGGTCTCAGAATCTCGATAGCAGATTCACCATCGTATACCAGACAGCTCAACAACATAACCAATGGACCTGGGTGACTGGCCTGGCTGTGCACGAGGGCTGATCAAAGGTTTCTGGCTTTCCCCTACTTCAAGAGACTGGCTTTCGACTATTATAAAAAAAAAGTTTCAACTTCAGTAAAAGTTCGGCTCAGGAAGGGATGAGAGGGGGATGAGAAATGTATGTGATAACGGGCAGTAAGTGGGTCTTTGGCACCAGCAAGCAGTAAGCTGTATTCGACAGGAATGAAGGTGGACTGGAGACTAGACGGAGCTCGGAAGAACTCAGTAACCAAAGGAATCTTGAATCAGATGGTGGCTAAAAAAAATAACGAAGGAAAGAGATAAAATCAATCGAAAATGGAGGGAAGTAAGAGAATGAGTGCATGGATGGATGATGGATTAGAGACACCCAGCTGAGAAATGTTCCAAAGTAGATTGGCGATAGTGATTCCGCTTTCGAAATCCTAGTCAATTTTTTTCCTTATATACTGTTACTGGAACTCCCTCCTTCTTCTCTGAGCCTTGAAGGATAATAACATAACCAGGAAGAGAACAAGAAAGTAACTGATCGCACAACAATCAACATTAATTTCTAAAACTCAGAGGTCGTTAGCTGTGGCATGCAAAGAGTACGTCACCTTTATTCGGCGTATGTTCACACGCTCACATAGGCTACCTCCCAGCCAGCGAACCAGGTGCTAAGGGTTTAACGGAAGGGGGCTCAATCGTTAAATCAGTACCTTGGTTCAGTCATATTGTGGGTCTGACAATTGCGAAGGTGAAGTGGTAGCACTCACAGTTCACTCTTGCCAGATTCACCCAGCCGTTGGTTGAACACGGTTGTCCTCTGTCATCAGGCTGTTGTCTTGCCTCTTGACTTACCGTATTGTACACTTATATTTCAATCTCTTGTATATAGTGTACATATTTGTAAATACCTCTAAATTTACTTGGTGAAGGAAAATATAATTAAAAGTCCACTGCAGTGTTTATTTCGCTCCTAGCTCCCATTACGATCAGGTTAACAGGCCTTGATTACCCGTAACCGTAATATTAGCAATCAATAATATTTTTTCTATTAGTATTTAGGGGTATTATATATATATATATATATATATATATATATATATATATATATATATATATATATATATATATATATATATATATATATATATATATATAAGATAGGTTGGTAGACAACAACCACCCAGGGAGGTACTACCGTCCTGCCAAGTGAGTGTAAAAAGAAAGCCTGTAATTGTTTTACATGATGGTAGGATTGCTGGTGTCCTTTTTTCTGTCTCATACACGTGCAAGATTTCAGGTAGGTCTTGCTACTTCTACTTAGGTCACACTACACATACATGTGCAAACATATATATTACTCCCCTCTGGGTTTTCTTCTGTTTTCTTTCTAGTTCTTGTTCTTGTTTATTTCCTCTTACTTCCATGGGGAGGTGGAATAGAATTCTTCCTCCGTAAGCCATGCGTGTTGTAAGAGGCGACTAAAATGCCAGGAGCAAGGGGCTAGTAACCTCTTCTCCTGTACATATTACTAAATGTAAAAGGAGAAACTTCCGTTTTTCCTTTTGGGCCACCCCACCTCGGTGGGATACGGCCGGTGTGTTGAAAGATATATATATATATATATATATATATATATATATATATATATATATATATATATATATATATATATATATATATATATATATATATATACGGAAAGACTGAATGAGTAAGAAATATTATAAAAATAATAATAGAGTTAAAACACAGTTCAACTGATTTTGAAACTTATCTATCTCTGCTTGAAGGCATATTTCATGATATACATTAAACACTAATATTTCATGGGAGGAAAATATATTCAGTTTAATAAATTAACGAGTTACTGAAATATTCCTTCCAATAATTCACAAAATTTCAATGACACAATTGCAAACAAATCATAGAACGGGTGAGGTTCGAACCCTGGGCTAACCTCTAGACCAGCTATGAGTTTTTTTATCCACCTGTCATGGCTTCGAGCTCCACCAGTTCTGTGATTAGATTCTTTGTTAAACACAGTAAGCAGCCACGAATATGTCTGCGTGAGGATAAGGAAGCAGCCCGAGACCTACGTTCCTGGATAAAACTGTTTCCGTCGCGAAGCTACTAGAGGCAATAACCCCTGCAGATATATGTTGAAATCAAATCTGTTATTTTCTGCAAAAATGTCTTTTATTCTGCTGGGGAAAAACTGATATATGAAATGCGTACATCACTCAATGATTTTCAGTATCGTTGTAATTTACAAGTAAAATGACACTCCAGCTTCGTACCGTCACGTAACAATAACAGTGACATTTCGTGCGTATTCGTATCGTATATCATATGTGGCCGACTCAGAGAGGATTCCCGACAATAACTCACCCCTTCCCGCTTTCCAGAGACCACCATGATAGGCGAAGGACGCTAGGAAGGCATAAAATAACATAACTGGTTTTTTAGGTGCCTATGGAGTGGCGGCTGTTCAAATTTTGTATTCGCTTTACCAAGAGAACTAAAGCCCCTGGGTTGCCATAACATCTAAACAGCTAAGTGATACAATTCTAGAAAGGTGAAGTTCCTTTGTACTATATCAGCTGGCTTGTTTGGCAGAGAGTGACGGGATGCATGCCATTCTCACTCCATAGTGAGGGTGGAATGCATCAAAATGCTCAATTTGACCAGCAGCATTTCTAGATATTTAATTCTGATTCAAATTCTGTTGTAAATAATGATTTTTTTTATAACTAGAAGAATTTAGGCTCACATCTGCATACTAGTTTGACATGTGTAATCCACCCAGAAGAAAATGTAATCATCCTTCATAAACTAAAACAATCTTTGGTACATTTCGACATTCTGTCTTTTATTTATCATTTTATTTCTAAGAATCGAGTAAAATGTCCGCAAATTTTCAACGCATTTTCATTTGTTACAACAATGTTGAGATTAGTCTCAGTTTATGGTAGTTTTGAGGGTCTCAAGCTTCAGGAGTGAATTTAAAATTACCTCTATGTAATAATATTTAGTAAGTTAGAACAGAGGCTATGTTTCTTTCCTTACGTGTGTGCGGGTGTATGTGTGATTGTATGCGAGTGTGTGTGTGTGTGTGTGTGTGTGTGTACTAACCTAATTGTTGTTGCAGGGATCGAGTCACACCTCTTGGCCCCGCCTCTTCACTTGTCTTTACTAAGTCACTCTCCCCGCTCCATACCTCTTCTTAAAGCTATGTATGAATCCTGCCTCCACTACATCACTTTCCAGACTATTCCACTTCCAGACAACTCTATGACTGAAGAAATACTTCCTAACATCCCAGTGACTCAACTGAGTCTTCAACTTCCGATTGCGACCACTTGTTGCTGTGTCCCATCTCTGGAACATCCTGTCTCTGTCCAATTTGTCGATTACTCTCAGAATTTTATATTTCGTTATCATATCTCCCTATCTCTCCTGTGTGTACTCACTTAATTGTAGTTGCAGGGGTCGATTCATAGCTCCTGGCCCCGATGTGTGTTTGAGCGTGCGCGCATGTGTGTGTATGTGTGTGTGTGTGTGTGTGTGTGTGTATGTGTGTGTGTATATGTGTGTATGTATATGTGTGAGAGTATGTGCGTGTGTATGTATATGTGTGTATGTGTGTGTGTGTGTGTGTGTGTGTGTGTGTGTGTGTGTGTGTGTGTGTGTGTGTGTGTGTGTGTGTGTGTGTGTGTGTGTGTGTGTGTGTATGTGCATGTGTGTGTTTGTATGTGTGTGTGAGTGAGTGTGTGAGCGTGTGTGTTTCAAAGCACTACCTATGACCTCGTGCGCACGCGCTCCCAAATATCCTCAGGCACAAACGTAAACACAAGGACGGGAACCACTCGACCAACAAGTCTCCCAGAGAGCCTGACAGGCCTGATAATAAAGAAGAAAGAGTGCCGTAACCCCCACTAATTTAGCCCTATAAGAAAGGCATCCAATAAGCGGGCAGTGTCCCTTGGCCAGCCAGTAGAGTGGGTGTGAGTTGAAGCCTTGTTGTGGGGAGAGACAGTGGTAAACGACTCCAGTTTGCTGTTGCTGGGAGGGAGGGAGTACCCACCACTGGTGGAGGGAAGGAATGCCCCTCCGTCCCAATGATGGAGGGAGGGAACACTCTACGCATCCAACTGCTGGAGGTTGAACCCCCCTCCCCATGCACCTAATTCTAGTGGGAGGGAGGGAGGGGATACCTCTCAATGATCAAGAAGGAAGGGAACACTTCTTAATGACCTCGTTAGAAGAGAGGTCACCCTTTGCATGAGGTCCTCCTTGGTGATGGGGGGGGAACTAGGGAAAGGAAGGGAAAGGATTGGAAAGGAAAATAAAAGTAGGATGGAGAAAGAGAGGGAGGGGAGGGGAAAACAGAGAGACGAGAGAAGGGGATAGCAACGAATGAGTGAAGAAAGGCGAATAGGAAGTGAAAGGAAGAGCAAGAAAGAAAGAGAAAAAGCGAAACATGGTAATGGACACAGAGAAGGGGAAGGAATGGAGGACTGAGTATGTGAGGGAAAGAGAGAGAGAGAGTGAGAAGGGGGGACGAAGAGAAGGACAGAGAGTGAGAGAGAGAGAGAGAGAGAGAGAGAGAGAGAGAGAGAGAGAGAGAGAGAGAGAGAGAGAGAGAGAGAGAGAGAGAGAGAGAGAGAGAGAGAGAGAAAGAGAAATGAAAAGATGAGAGAGAGAGAGAGAGAAATGAAAAGATGAGAGAGAGAGAGAGAGAGAGAGAAATGAAAAGATGAGAGAGAGAGAGAGAGAAATGAAAAGATGAGAGAGGGAGGAAATAGAAAGGTAGTGGAATGGAAAAAGAAGACGATAGTCGAATGCAAGGGAAAGGCAGTGAAATGGAGAGGGATTTAGGAAGAAAGAGAAGCAGAATAGTCAAGAAAAGAAATCGAGCAGTAGATAAACAGATCAAAATTACAATAAAAACAGACAAAGCATCGAAAACGGGAAGAAAACAGCTTAGGAATTACGGCATTAGAAAGATTAAAAAAAAAATACAATTCCACATTTTTATCCTGAGGAAATGTCTTCAGAAATACGAAACTAACATTTCACTCTCGAGGAGACTGCAACGTTGTAGTTTTTTTTTTTTATAAACCGAAGTTGAAAAAATGTGCGGTACAAATGTGCGGTACAAATGTGCGGTATAAATGGTTTTCTAAGCTGCTTAAAAATGGCAGGTGACCGTAATTAAAAAAAAAATCAGATTTGAGAAAATTCAGAGGTGAAAATAGAATAGAGAGAAACAGGGTTGGAGCGAGAATGATACACAAGAAAATGCACATACACACACATACACATACACACACATACACATACACACACATCACCTCTCGTACAGTTCCGGCACTGGAACTATACTTAGGCTGTAAATACCGCCTGTTTTCTTCCTCTCTCGCTTATGGCTTTCTTTCATCTCCTTAAATCCTCTTTATTGTTTCTCGCTGCTCCATTTCCCTTCCCTTTGTCTCTCTATTTATTGTCCTTGTGGGTCCTTTCCTGTTATTTGTGCTCTTTAGAGTTTTTATAACTGTGCTAAAAAGTCATTCTGGTGCAGTTGTTGGGTTTGTTTACCGTCTTGTGTGTGTGTGTGTGTGTGTGTGTGTGTGTGTGTGTGTGTGTACTCACCTATTTGTACTCACCTATTTGTGGTTGCAGGGGTCGAGTCACAGATCCTGGCCCCGCCTCTTCGCTGATTGCTACTAGGTCCTCTCTCTCCCTGCCCCATGAGCTCTATCATACCTCGCCTTAAAACTATATATGGTTCCCGCCTCCACTACGTCACTTT
This sequence comes from Cherax quadricarinatus, assembly GCF_038502225.1. Lineage (NCBI taxonomy): Eukaryota > Metazoa > Arthropoda > Malacostraca > Decapoda > Parastacidae > Cherax > Cherax quadricarinatus. Next base: position 32,672,515 of record NC_091310.1, on the reverse strand, counting down.
CTAGGCTATTCCACGGCCTGACTACTCTATGACTGAAGAAATACTTCCTAACATCCCTTTGATTCATCTGAGTCTTCAGCTTCCAATTGTGACCTCTTGTGTCTCTGTCCCTTCTCTGGAACATCCCGTCTTTGTCCACCTTGTCTATTCCGCGCAGTATTTTATATGTCGTTATCATGTCTCCCCTGACCCTCCTGTCCTCCAGTGTCGTCAGGCCGATTTCCCTCAACCTTTCTTCGTAGGACAATCCCCGTAGCTCTGGGACTAGTCTTGTTGCAAACCTTTGCATTTTCTCTAATTTCTTGACGTGCTTGACTAGGTGTGGATTCCAAACTGGTGCTGCATACTCCAGTATGGGCCTGACGTAAATGGTATACAGAGTCTTAAACGAATCCTTACTGAGGTATCGGAACGCTATCCGTAGGTTTGCCAGGCGCCCGTATGCTGCAGCAGTTATCTGATTGATGTGCGTGTGTGTGTGTGTGTGTGTGTGTGTGTGTGTACTCACCTATTTGTGGTTGCAGGGGTCGAGTCTTAGCTCCTGGCCCCGCCTCTTCACCGGTTGCTACTGGGCCCTCTCTCTCCCAGCTCCATGAGCTTTATCAAACCTCGTCTTAAAACTGTGTATGGTTCCTGCCTCCACTACGTCATTTTCTAGGCTATTCCACTGCCTTACAACTCTATGACTGAGGAAATACTTCCTAATATCTCTCTGACTCATTTGTGTCTTCAACTTCCAATTGTGGCCTCTTGTTTCTGTGTCCCCTCCCTGGAACATCCTGTCTTTGTCCACCTTGTCTATTCCACGCAGTATTTAATATGTCGTTATCATGTCTCCCCTGACCCTCCTGTCCTCCAGTGTCGTCAGGCCGATTTCCCTTAATCTTTCTTCATAGGACATTCCCCTTAGCTCTGGAACTAACCTTGTACTTTCTCTAGTTTCTTGACGTGCTTTATCAAGTGCGGGTTCCAAACAGGTGCTGCATACTCCAGTATGGGCCTGACATACACGGTGTACAGTGTCTTGAACGATTCCTTACTAAGGTATCGGAATGCTGTTCTCAGGTTTGCCAGGCGCCCATATGCTGCAGCAGTTATCTGGTTGATGTGTGCTTCCGGAGACATGCTCGGTGTTATACTCACCCCAAGATCTTTCTCCTTGAGTGAGGTTTGCAGTCTTTGGCCACCTAGCCTATACTCGGTCTGTGGTCTTCTGTGCCCTTCCCCTATCTTCATGACTTTGCATTTGGCAGGATTAAATTCGAGAAGCCATTTGCTGGACCAGGTGTCCAGTCTGTCCAGGTCTCTTTGAAGTCCTGCCTGTGTGTGTGTGTATGTGTGTGTGTGTGTGTGTGTGTGTGTACTCACCTATTTGTACTCACCTATTTGTGGTTGCAGGGGTCGAGTCATAGCTCCTGGCCCCGCCTCTTCACTGATTGCTACTAGGTCTTCTCTCTCCCTGCTCCTGAGCTTTATCATACCTCGCCTTAAAACTATGTATGGTTCCTGCCTCCACTACTTCACTTTCTAGGCTATTCCACGGCTTGACTACTCTATGACTGAAGAAATACTTCCTAACATCCCTTTGATTCATCTGAGTCTTCAACTTCCAATTGTGACCTCTTGTGTCTGTGTCCCATCTCTGGAACATCCCGTCTTTGTCCACCTCGTCTATTCCGCGCAGTATTTTATATGTCGTTATCATGTCTCCCCTGGCCCTCCTGGCCTCCAGTGTCGTCAGGCCGATTTCCCTCAACCTTTCTTCGTAGGACAATCCCCGTAGCTCTGGCACTAGTCTTGTTGCAAACCTTTGCACTTTCTCTAATTTCTTGACGTGCTTGACTAGGTGTGGATTCCAAACTGGTGCTGCATACTCCAGTATGGGCCTGACGTAAATGGTATACAGAGTCTTGAACGACTCCTTACTGAGGTATCGGAACGCTATCCGTAGGTTTGCCAGGCGCCCGTATGCTGCAGCAGTGTGTGTGTGTGTGTGTGTGTGTGTGTGTGTGTGTGTGTGTGTGTGTGTGTGTGTGTGTGTGTGTATGAGTGTGTGTGCGTGTGTGTGTATGAGTTTGTGTATGTGTGTGTGTGTGTGTGTGTGTACTCACCTAATTGTGGTTGCAGGGGTCGAGACTCAGCTCCTGGCCCCGCCTCTTCACTGATCGCTACTGGATCCTCTCTCTCTCTCCTTCCTGAGCTTTGTCATACCTCTTCTTAAAACTATGTATGGTTCCTGCCTCCACTACTTCACTTGCTAGGCTATTCCACTTGCTGACAACTCTATGACTGAAGAAATACTTCCTAACGTCCCTGTGACTCGTCTGAGTCTTCAGCTTCCAGTTGTGACCCCTTGTCCCTGTGTCCCCTCTGTGTGTGTGTGTGTGTGTGTGTGTGTGTGTGTGTGTGTGTGTGTGTGTGTGTGTGTGTGTGTGTGTGTGTGTATGTGTGTGTGTGTGTGTATGTATGTGTGTGTCTGTGTGTCCAGGCTGAGTCTGGGCTCATGGCCCTTCCTCTTGTCGGGGCATTACCGACCATTTTTAATTACTCATATTTCTCAGAATTACGATCGAGGTGATTGAAAAACCTTTAGTGCACAGCATTTAGCTAAAAAAAAAAAACGATATTTATCAAGTCAGTGGTGGTTCTCATTTGAGCGCAGCTTTGCGTATTAAGTGACTTCATATTACACTTGTTACGTTGTGTCCTGGATAATGTTTGATTCAGAAAGTAATTTCCACTGGCTGAGCCTATTTCCTGCTGGGTGACACTCTCTTGCTAAACATATTTTATCTATCCATAAGCTAGTTTTTCTCTTAAAATTGTGGCCAATCTCTCTCTCTCTCTCTCTCTCTCTCTTTCTCTCCCCTCTCTTCTTCCCTCTCCTCTCCTTTCCTCTGCCTACGAGGACTCCCTTCCACCCCAACATATCTGCCCTGCCACTCCAGACCTGAGAAAGTTTGCCAGTTTGCCACATGTGTTGCCACCTCCCAGCTGGCATTTTAAGACTCGGCAACGTTTGTAATCACCAATCCAGACCTCCCTTTTATTGGCCCCTTGGAGCACTCAGGGTATTGATCCTTAGCTGGCAATGCTGCATTATATGTGTGTGAAGTTGGGAGTGAGAGAGAGAGAGAGAGAGAGAGAGAGAGAGAGAGAGAGAGAGAGAGAGAGAGAGAGAGAGAGAGAGAGAGAGAGAGAGAGAGAGAGAGAGAGAGAGAGAGGGAGGGAGAGAGAGGGGGGGGAGGGAGAGAGAGGGAGGGAGAGAGAGGGAGGGAGAGAGAGTGAGAGGTAGGGGGTGGGGGAGGATGTGTGTATGTGTATACTTAATTGAAGAAGCTATCCTCTCTAGAAGAGGAAGAGAGAGTGTGTGTAGCGAGCCTTAACTGTCAATTAATAGGGTCAGGTGATGTTGCTGGGTGCATTGACAAAGCTGAGAGCTGGGAATGCCGAGAGAAGTGAGAGACTTAGGCGAGATAAGTGCTAGGAATATCTAGATAGATGGAAGAGCTGAGAGCTGGGAATATTGAGTGAGATGGATGATAGGAATATTTAATGAGCTAAGTAAGTCGCGTGCTAAGAACATTGAGCGTGTTTAGAATTCTGGGAAATCTTAGATATGAAGATGACCTCAAGGTGGCAAGCTGACAGTGTGTCGCTAGAGGTACAGACAAACCATACCGTGACAGCAGTGTTCGTAAGGCTGGAAAACCATAGTACTGCTGTTAAAAAACATAAGGAAAACAGACCCAAGGCACTGTACATAATTTAATGTTCATACTGTCATGAAAATTATGGAGAACGGAGGACCAACGTAGAGCCCACATCTACGTAGGGAGCACATGGGAAAAGCAGACCTTGTCGCTTCTCTATTTTCCAACCCCCCTTAAATCACTTTCCCTAAATTGCCTTCAATTTTCCTCCCTTTCCTTCCCATTTCTTCCACTTACTGCCTCATTGAATATCATTTCTTCAGAGAATTCAAAAAATTTCCGTTACAGTCTTTTTCCATTTCTTTTCCGGCACCTCTCCCGTTCTATCCCCCTATTCTTTCCTTCCCTTCCCACCCCTCTCTTTCTACTTCCCTCCCCTACCCTCTCCTACCCTTCCTATCACCTCTTCTCTCCGTCCTTAACTTCCCAAGCACCTCATTTCTATTCCAAGTATTATTAACACTAAGAGCTTGTCATACACATATCATAAACACACATTTTTGTCAGTAAAGAAACATGTTTTCCACTCCACCTAATGGTGGAACGAGGGTTCCTGAGGTGGACGGGTAGACTGGCTTCTGGACGGAAGAGCGGACGGAGACTTGAACAGGAGGACAGGCGGGTCGGAGGAAGGTAAGATGGACGGTAAATGACTTTCCTGGTCATTCTACCAGTGTGCTTGTTAATTCTCCCTCGCTCGCTCCACCGTTTGCTGACTCGTCCACCCATTCCCATAATATATATATATATATATATATATATATATATATATATATATATATATATATATATATATATATATATATATATATATATATATATATACTATATATATATATATATATATATATATGTCGTGCCGAATATGTAAAACTGGTCAATTAGCGAGAACTCATTTAAAATTAAGTCCTTTCTAAAATTTTCTCTTATACGTTTAAAGATATATTTTTTTCATTATTGTTGATGTAAAAATTTTTAATTTTGCACCAAAAGGAACTTAGCAAACTTACCTAACCTTATTATAACAAGCGCAATTTATTTTAGCCTAACCCAGCAAAATATATTTTAGATTTGTTTACAATAATTTAATACTAAACAAACTCAGTGAAATATATTTTTTATTCGTTAGGTTCAGAATGATTTTGGCGAAATTATTGTATACACAAATTTTCACTTGTCCTATATGGCAAGATGAACGTTGCTATTTAAGCCAAGATCGCAAATTCTGCCTATTCGGCACGACATATATATATATATATATATATATATATATATATATATATATATATATATATATATATATATATATATATATATATATATATATATGTATATATATATATATATATGTATATATATATATATATATATGTATATGTATATATATATATATATATATATATATATATATATATATATATATAATATATATATATATATATATATATATATAAATATATATATATAAAACATTCGTTTTGAAGAACAAAAGAATTTTTAGATTATCTTACGAAAACCAAACAAGTGGGAAAGAAAGAAACAATAAAGATAAATATAAACAAATGAAAATGAAAGTAGAATGAAGAAGAGAAGGGTGAAGAGAGAAGAAGAGTGGAGAAGAACTGGTAAGAAAAGAAGGGAGAAGAAAAGGGAGAATAGAAAATAGAATACATAATACACAAATAACCAGCACATACGAGAGAGTATCTTCTGACAACGTTTCGGTGCAATGTTGACCATTTACCAGAAGGGAGATGTGAGAAGACAATCGAAGGAGAAAAGGAGAAGAAGAAAGACGAAGAAGACAGATGAACCAAGAGAACCAGAATAAGCAGCAACAACAGAAAAAGCAAAGGCATAAGATAAAGTGAAACTTTCCTTTATCTCCCACTTTGCCACACACTTTATCCATGAAACATTACTTCTTATTCTTTTTCCCTCTCTCATTGATACCTCAGGACTGATATCTTCCCTGCCCATATTTCCCATCTCTACTCAGTGATTGTCTATAATATAGACAATCTATAGTAGACTCTATAACCTCCTATAGCGTATGAGTGTCTGGGCCATCTGTAGCTTCCATACCATACCACCCATTTTCCCCACTTTAAATTAACCCATTCCCCCTTCCTCAGTTCCTATTTTCCCCATTTTCTTCAATCCATATCTCAATTCTTCCCACCCACTCTCCAATCACTCCCCATTTCATCTCTTTCCTAACCAGCCTCCTCCTTTCCCTTTCACCCATTGCTTCCTCTCACCCCATTTGCTGTACTTTCCACCCTAACCCACCTCCTGCCCTCCTCATCCACCCCCTGGAATCAGCACCCACCAACCATCTGCCCACCCTCATCCCACCTATCGCCAGCATCCCACCTCCCCCACCAGGTAAGTGTTAAACATATGGCAGTCAACACGTCAAAATTTTCACTCGCCTCCTGTTCCTTCAAAATGAAATTCGGTAATGGAATCCAATATTACATATAAAATTTGGCCAACTCATTTCGACAATTTGCATAGCACGGAGTCACAACATGTCCGGCAATGTTTGGAATTCTGAGCGTGAGAGAGACAGTGAGAGAAAGAGTGAGAGAAAGAGTGAGAGAAAGAGTGAGAGAAAGTGACCGAAAGTGAAAGAGAAATTGAGAGAAAGAATGAGAATGAAAGGGAGGGAGAACTGAAAGTGAGATTAAGTGTGAGTGAGAAAAAGCTAAAGAACGTGAAAGAGAGAGAGAGAGAGAGAGCAAGAGACAGAGAACGAGAGAGTGAGAGAAGAGTGAAAAGGGAGCTAGAGCAAAAAAGAGAATAGTGGAAGTGACAAGGAGATACGAAAGAGGTGTAGGTGAGACACCAGTGTGCTGATCAATTCATTTGCTGAAGAAACGCTGTGCCACGAGTGACGCCGTCAGTCTTGAGAGAGAGAGAGCAAGGGAGCTAGAGTAAGGGAGCTACAGAGCTAGAGCATAAGAGAGAAATAGATGAGAGTTAGATTGGCAGAGTAACTGCCATCACGGAGGATTCTTTTTCCAGTTGAAGTCTGGTTTTGTAGGTCTCAGTGTAAACAAACCAAAGGTATTTACAGTCCCGTAGTTCGGTTGCTGGCGCACTCAACTTACGCAATGAATGAAGTTCGTGGTTTGATTCCCATATGGGTGAAAACATTTTGGTGTGTTCCCTTAAGACACCTTGTCTCCTTGTTCACATTGCAGTAAATAGGTACCCGGGTGTTAGCCGATTGGTGAGGGTCGCATCCTGGGGATAAAATTAACCTACTTTTCCCGAAATGCTCTGCATAACCAGGGGCTTTCAATATAGTATGTCATATTTATTATTATTAGAGTCTAAGGTCTAGGGAAAAACACGAGCTAATGTTGCAAATACTAATAGCGAATATAATAAAACAAAATTCTTCTTCCTTCCCTCCCTCGCCTCTATTCCTTCACTTCCCATTTGCCTTTTTTCTTATTCCCACGTCCTCTCTCCCTTTCCAATTTCTCTTTCTTTTCTCCTCACCGTCAGGCCCCTCTTTCTTATCCTTCCCTCAACTGCTCTTTCCCATCCTTCTTTCGCTCCCTCATATCAAATTTTTCTACTGCCACCCTTCTCTCTTTTTTCCTCCTTACACAAACCCGTGATGAGCCTCGGATTAGTAACCATCCTGACGAATTTTTTTCGTTGCGAGAAGTGCTTAGAAATAGACTTCGATACCTCGTGTGTATTGAGTCGACATATCTGAAGCTTCGTTCGTCTTATCCGAAGATTTGGTCGTCTTACACAAAGCTTTAGTCGTCTTATCTGAAGCTTCTGTCGTCTAATCTGAAGCTTAGATAGCCTTAACCCAAGCATCGCCACTGAGAGCCGCTAGGCAGGTTGGCTCGCTGGGCATTGCTCTCGTCTTGCTGGTCCCGGACGCAAGCTCACGAAGAGAAGTTGCAAGTGACATTTTTTGGTAGAATATGGAGACTTTTAATTTTCCTAAACCCTCGCGCGGGTGTGTTTGTGTGTGTGTGTGTGTGTGTGTGTGTGTGCGTGTGTGTGTGTGTGTGTGTGCTTACCTCACCAAATTGTGGTTCCAGGGGTCGAGTATAGCTCCTGGCCCCGCCTCTTTGTCGGTTGCTATTAGGTCTATTCTATCCCTGCTCCTTGAACCTTATCGTACCTCTTCTTTAAGCTATGTATGGATCCTGCCTCCACTACTTCACTTTCCAGACTATTCCACTTCCTGACAACTCTGTGACTGAAGAAATATTTCCTGGCATCCCTATGAATCGTTTGAGTTTTTCAACTTCCAATTGTGACCCCTTGTTGCTATGTCGTATCTCTGGATCATCCTTTCCCTATCCACCTTGTCAGTTCCTCTCAGCATTTTATGTCGATATCATGTCTCCCTTATCCCTCCTGTCCTTTGTGGCATGTGTGTGTGTGTGTGTGTGTGTGTGTGTGTGTGTGTGTGTGTGTGTGTGTGTGTGTGTGTGCGCGCTCTCGTGTAGACTCAGGTTCTTCTGTTTTCATGAGGATTTTTAATCACTGTTCATCGGCTTTCATAATTTCACATCCTGAACGTTATCATATTTTTCTTTGGTGTTTGTTTCATGTTTCCAGGTTCAGGTCAAATCTCCCCCTCGTACGTCAGCCTTCTCAGTCTGGGACCAATTTTGTTGTGAATCTCGAAACTTTCTCTCTAGTATTATTACCGTTATATTCGTGGGGAAGTGCTAATCCCATAGGAGTCATACAGCTCCTGGAAAATGGAAGGTAATAAAGTTTGATTAAAGGAAAGGATGTAAGGCTCCAGTGTTTTACATAAGCTTCATTCATTGTGATATGTAGGATATATATTGTTAATTTAAGTCACTCTCATACGATGTTAATATGCGTCTCTCATATACGTTGTTAATATACGTCGCTCATATACATTATTAATGGTATGTTGTTCACATACATCGTTAATGTACGGCACTCACATACCTCGATAATATACGTCGTTAATATATGTGACTCACATATGCCGTTCACATATGTAGTCGACGCATTTTGCTCGCATGCACAGGAGGAACACTGCTATCACGGCGCTGCTTCTGTAACTTCATACAAGTATTAAAAAATAGATGACAACACCAAATTCAGCCCTTTGGAACTAATTAAAGTCGCCCTCAGTAAATTTTGGAAAAAAAAAAACACATCTGTAAAATTTTAGGGGAAAATGAAGTATATACCATATCCTCCCTTTGAAGTTCATTATTACCTGATGAGAGGTAAAGCACCAAGAACTTCGGAATCCTATTCATGAAATGTGGTGTAGCTAAAGTCCGGGAAGCCATTACGTGACGAGGCGGTTTATAACCCATCATGGCGAATTGTGACACCGTTAACAGAGATCATTCTACTCTGATATACTATGAAGAGAGATCATTCTACTCTGCCATACCGTCAACAGGAATCAATCTACCCGACGGAGAACGTCAATTATGGCCCGGGTCACGGTCGGGTTATGGGAGGAGAGTTGTTACGCTTGGGTCAAGAGCAGCTACGTAAGTTATTGACGTCGTAAATCGTAATAACGAGCCACGGCGTATATGGGAATGTAACAGTTTGTAGCACCCTCTTCCCTCTCTGTTGACTCGTGATCATCCTACCCTCTTCTGATTTTTCCTTTCTTCCTCTTTCCCTTCTCTACTTTCTGTTTCTCCATATTTCCATTCCCCCTTATTTATTATTTTTTCTTTTCTACGACTTCCATCACCTCCCCTTTACTCTTTATCCGCTAGATTCTAACACCGTTGTTTTCGCTTCATTCCCTTCTTGTTTCATCCCCTTCTTACCGAGTTCTTTCCCCTCTTGCTCATCCCTTCCCAACTGCACATTCACTTGTTTCATATTCACTCCCCTCTTCTTCATTCCCCTCATCTCCTCCCCTTCCCCTTCCTCTCCCCCTCTTCATAAACACCTTGCCATCAGCTGTTGCTGTTCTTTTACAGGCAGTTGCCAAGCTTTAACGACCACTTCCAATTTAACAACGTTCGTTCAGAAACAAAGTCCTTTATGACTTCTGGGGAAGAATTACGCCTTGCTAGGGAGACGCCTTGATCCCAGTGAAGGGCTCCTGAATCAAGGGATTGTATCTATCCTCCCTTTTCGTAGATCGAATCTGATTCCTTTCCATTCCATAGGCGCTGTGTGGCCCCGCTTGGCTTGGCGACGACCCCATGAATATAACAATGGGGGTAGTAGCGATCACTCACTACGATGTATGACACACTAGTTCAGCACAGCACTTAGTGTAAATGCAAATAAAAGTTGAAGTAATCAGCCTCAGTTAAAAACGCCCAGTAAGTTATTTATCTAAAAGTTCCCTGAGGTCCCTACAGGCCACCAGTGATCTTTTGAGAAAATGAAAAGTCTAAAATATGTGGAACGTCTAATTTTTTAATATATTTATTTAGAAGACTTTTCGTCCAACATCGGCGTAATCCATATGCTTTTCAACTTTTATTTTTTTTTAACATTTTTTTTTTTTTGCGACAGTGTGTTAACGCTACATAAATCAGTTCGTTTACCACCCAAATTCCTTTTTAAATCAAGCCCCTGGTGAAAGACTTTTTATACAAATAACCCGCAGTTTGGAAAGAAAATTGATGACGTTTCGGTCTGTCTTGGGCCTTGTATCTAACTTATGTGTATGTTCTACACATATTTAGCATTTCTCGAATATAAACGCAATAATAATAATAATAATAATAATAATAATAATAATAATAATAATAATAATAATAATAATAATAATAATAATAATAATAATAATGAAATACATCCCTCTTTCGTACTCGCAGAATTATCATTGCTTTTAGAATATGCGAGTAAAATTGCAAGGGAAATCCCACGGGTCTTAGAGACCGACTGCCAATAATAATTTATGTTCTTTGATTGGTGTTTATTTGAGTTTGTGGTCCCCAAGTGGGTGAAAAACATTAGCCTTTGTTACAGTCCCCCGTTGGCCCTCTCGCAGAGTACAACAGTTCCCCTTCGACCCTCTCGCAAAGCATAACACCAACAATAATGACAAGGTTCAGACGTAGTAACTTTAACGATATTACGTTCTTGCCTGCAGCAGTAATACTGTTGAGAGTCATGCGAGGGGAAAGCTTCCCTAAACCAGGTCAAGCATTTCTCTAACTGGTCAAAGTTCCCTTCAACAGGTAAAACTTTACCCCACCAGATAAAGCCTCACACCACTAGATCAAACTGCTCTACATCAAATAAGGTTTCCTTGCAACATGCCATGAGAGGACGCTTCCCTCCAGCACGTCAAGCAGCTGGCCGGTAGCACCACTTCGTCTGTCACGCTGTAAATCTTCTCAAGTACATGTTCGAGCTATGATGGACTCCATTCGTTCTGTCTCCTTTGAGGCCAACGACTCTAGCGAGCGAGCAACACTGAAACAACTCCGCTGTAAAACTCTTTGAGCTCGCTCGCTAATCAAACCGCCTGCACTCGCCCACCCGAGGAAGAGCGCTTTACGATAGCGCTTTAGCGTCGTGGTTCTCTGCACCTTGCGGTTCCAGCTTGGTTTATGAGCTAAGAATTCGCCATGGCACCTGAGGGAGGATGAGACACCAGCTGGTGTCGCAGCGGAGTTCTCGGACGAAACCGAAGGCAAACGCTCGTTCCGTGACCGCTTTACGAGTCCCCAAGGTCTTTACGGCTCCGGGTGTACCAGATACGCTACTTGTCACTGCGGATCACGCCGTTCTGTGTACCATTCAGGAGGACCTCGAGGGGTGTAATAACTGAGTACTGATGGGAATAGTGGTACTCTAAAGGATAGTGGCACTGCTGGGGGTAGTAGCAGTGCTGAAGGCTTTGGCACTGCTGAAGGCAGTGGCACTGCTGAAGGTAGTGGCACTGATGAGGGGTAGAAGTGTTTAAGAGAGGAAATCATACTAGCTGAGGTTATGACACTCATTGCTGGTGGTAAATATTACAGTCTTGCTTCATGAGATATACACATTTAAATTGCAAGTATAGTAATATCTAGTTAAATTTTTCAAATCACGGACGGTTCAGGCCCCACTCGTTCCGCTTTTTATATACAGTCGTGTTGTCAGAATTTTGCAAGTCAAAGTGAAATATGATTTTTAAAGATTCTAGAATCTATAATGATACTTAATGATTATTTATAAGTAGCAACATTCTTTTTAGGTATAACATTCTTGCATTGACGGAGGAAGGGGGGAGGGGAAGGGGGTAAAAGCGCTTAATCCGAAGGGATCATACAGCTCTTCCCCCACCCTCTTTTGGGAAATGTGAGACATTCAAGCCTCAAGTTAAGGTACTGGAACCCAAGTCCGGTTCCTAAGATCGAAGAGCCTCCTCACAAGCATCAAAGAACTTTTCCTTGAGGGATCTAGCTATAAACATTAGATTATATATATATATATAATATATATATATATATATATATATATATATATATATATATATATATATATATATATATATATATATATATACATAT
>NC_091310.1:32627786-32652786 GCF_038502225.1 Cherax quadricarinatus | reverse complement strand
TCTTTCAGAGTGGTTGTTTTGCATATATATATATATATATATATATATATATATATATATATATATATATATATATATATATATATATATATATATATATATATATATATATATATAAAGTATATATAATTATATATATATATATATATATATATATATATATATATATATATATATATATATATATATATATATATATATATAGATATAGATATGTGTGTGTGTGTGTGTGTGTGTGTGTGTGTGTGTATGTGCCGAATAGGTAGAATTGGTCAATTAGCAAAAACTCAAAATTATGTCCTTTCTAAAATTTTCTCTTATTCGTTTAAAGATATTTTTTCATTTATGTTAATGTATAAATTAATAATTTTGTACCAAAAGAACCTTAGAAAACTTATCTAACCTTATTATAACAAGCGCAATTTAATTTAGCCTAATCCAACTAAATATATTTTCGTTAAGTTTACAATAATTTAATAATAAACAAACACAATGAAATGTTTTTTTTTTCATTAGGTGCAAAACGATTTTTGAGAAATTATTGGATACACAAATTTTCGCATGCCCTATTCGGCAAGAAGAGCGCTGCTGTTTAAGCCACAATAGCAAGTTTTTACCTAAATATTCTCCATGGGAAAGTGGAACAGAATTCTTCCTCCATAAGCCATGAGTGTGTCATAAGAGGCGACTAAAATGCCGGGAGCAAGGGGCTAGTAACCCCTTCTCCTGTATACATTACTAAATCTTCGGGCCACACTGCCTCGGTGGGATCCGGACGGTGCGCTCATATAATATATATGAAATACTGACTTCCTGTATTGACGTATAACGAACCTCCCCCCCCCCCCCAAAAAAAAAAAAATTATAGAGATATGAAGTTCATTTTTAATATAATCTATATTATATTTTATTTGGTCAATCTTATATTATCAGTGGATTTAAAATTATATTCAAAAAATAGTAATAACAGTAAATGATTTATATTATTATCATTATAGTTATTAATTAGGACGAAGCGGAAGAACCAGTGATATATAATGATATATAAGCAGTATTAAAAAAAAAATCCATTGCTCCATCCAAAGATTAAAGAAAATCTCATAAATTTAAAAGAGATATACAAAATTACAAGTGGTACTCAAAATTATTTTAGAAAAAAATATCAATTGCAGTTAGAAAAAAATCTGAAAAAAAAAAACGCAAGGTAATAGGCCTATACAAAATGAAAAAAAAATCGAAAAATCATTTCATGAAATTACTTAAAAAATAAATTCTCTTTATAAATTAAGGGGAAAAAACAATGAAAACCAAATACAACTTGAAAACAAAATATATTTGATTTACGCGGGATAAATACCATGGAAAATACATTTACAGTGTAAATGTACTTTCACAGTAAATGTATTTACACAGTAAACGAAAAATTTATTTTTAGAATAAATACAAATGGAAATAACGTAAACAGGGTATCAACGGCCGTTCAAAGGGATCATCATGCCGTTCTGTCGCGAATTTGGCATTTGCTCCGAATGACATTATCGGAAACCCATAGAAGTGCAGATAGGACAGTGTTAAATCCTGTCCCTTTCCGTTCTTCTCTTACTCTTCCACTTCCTCTCCTTCCCTCTCTCTCCCTTCTACCATTTTCCTCTTTTCCCTCTCTCTGTCTTACTTACCTGGAGGTTTATTATAACCTGCTGGTTTATCACCTGGAGGTTTATTATTGCCTATTGGTTTATTATGTGGTGGTTTATTACGTGGTGGTTTATTACGTGGTTTATTACCTGGTTGTTTGTTATTACGTGATTTATTACATGGTTTATCACTTGCTTTTTACTTGGTGGTTTGTTTTTACGATGCAAGGTGGTTTGTTACGTGGTGCTTTTTTAAGTGGTTTGTTTTTACGTTGCAAGGTGGTTTGTTACGTGGTTTATTACGAGTTGGTTTGTTATTACCCTAAGGTTTGTTTTTACTTGGAAGTCTTTACTTTTCTGATAGGTGAATGATACTTCCAGGGTTCAACACCCCTGAGTCTTGTCCTAACCAGGTCTCCTGGTGGATCAAGACCTGGATGATACTTCCAGGGTTCAACACCCCTGAGTCTTGTCCTAACCAGGTCTCCTGGTGGATCAAGACCTGGATGATACTTCCAGGGTTCAACACCCCTGAGTCTTGTCCTAACCAGGTCTCCTGGTGGATCAAGACCTGGATGATACTTCCAGGGTTCAACACCCCTGAGTCTTGTCCTAACCAGGTCTCCTGGTGGAACAAGACCTGGATGATACTTCCAGGGTTCAACACCCCTGAGTCTTGTCCTAACCAGGTCTCCTGGTGGAACAAGACCTGGATGATACTTCCAGGGTTCAACACCCGTGAGTCTTGTCCTAACCAGGTCTCCTGGTGGATCAAGACCTGGATGATACTTCCAGGGTTCAACACCCCTGAGTCTTGTCCTAACCAGGTCTACTGGTGGATCAAGACCTGAATAATACTTCCAGGGTTCAACACCCCTGAGTCTTGTCCTAACCAGGTCTCCTGGTGGATCATGGCTTGATAAACCACGCTGCACTCTTGTCCTCTAGTTACCTTACTTTATAAAGCTCTACTTAGAGCGAAACGTCGCTTACACTATAGTGGTGCTCTAACCCAAGTCTCTTCCTACAGTAAACAGCTTGTTATACAAAACAAATGCTATTCATTTTCATATTCACACAAAAAAGGAAATGAGAGACTTTCAATAAAAATGAATAAAATTTTAAGAAATAATAAAAACAATTGACAGACCACAGATCAAATACTTTCACTAAAATTTTTTTGTCTTCACTTCATGTGCTCTCAATTTTATATCTCCTGTTGTTTTAAGTTCATTTCAGTAAGCATAAAAAGTGCTAATTATAACATTATGTTTGTGCTAATTACGAGAATGTTAATAGTCTGAGCGACGAGACTACGTAAGAGAGAAGCTTTACTTTTCATTAATGTAATTGCTTTCCAATTATATATTTGTTCATTAATGATAATGATCTTTTAGCTAATTACGTTTGTGAGTTTTTAAATGGTACATTATATATGTATATTCTCCATATCTCTGTTGTTATTGCTTTTTATCTTATAGAGTTTCTTCCCTCTCGCTTTTTTGTCCGTCTGGTCTTCGTCCTGCAGCGTTTAATCTTTCCAAATCTAACATTCCTCCTCTTCCGATTTTCCATCCCTCCCACTGTCCTCCCTCCACCTCCTCTCTGTCCTGCCATTTCTCTCTTCCCTCTTCATTCTAACGCATCCTCATTATGTTTCTGTTGTAAATGCTGCAGCTTCTGCTTCATATTTTCCTCTTCATCCTATTCTTCTTCATATCCTTCTCCTTCCTGCTCCTTCTTTTTTGTTTCCCTATCAACTGAACAAATCACTTAAATACGCATTTAGGAACTTTCACTTGATGTTATATATGTCTGCATTTCGTGCCATAAACTCCCAAGTCAAATTTACTTAAACAATGATTTATAATTGCGTTAACACTTATTGGAAGCACTTTTAAGGGTAGAACCGTCCAATGAACGAATGAGGTGCCATGCCTGTACCCCAGGAAGAGTTATGGTTGATCTTTGACTTAGTAAGTCTCTCACGGGAAGGCGTGTTTCGCAGATTGATGTTCAGACTTTTGTATACATCGAGCTTCAACGACCACGGGGCTCGTAAAGGACCCCTGAATAAGGGCAGCCCATACTTTGACGTATCTGGCACTACCGACTGGTACCAGTGACACTGACTAGACTGTCTCTAGCACCAGTGAACTGGCATCTTATGGCAAAGATTCTTGTGAGGTAATTTTTCTCCTACAAATAAACCAACAAAGTACCACCTGTAGCCCTCGTACTACACTCATAAACACAAGAAGGTTTCATCAGTGACCTAACATGTAATTCTTCCGCTTGAAGACACTAGGGGTTTACCGCTGACCTTGTCTTTGGAGAATTACGTAACATTAAATTTTTTTGTCTCGGTCCTCAGGCAAGCGGTTCTTAGTTTACTTAATCTTTCTATTAATATTGTCCAAATTCAAATTGGCCCCATCGCAAAGCTAAAATATTGAATAAAACGATGTCACACAACCTCTCACATTCAATCCTAATATGCTTCGTCTTATCCGGTTGTCATCTTCAGGTATAAAGCTTTATTGATTATTTCAATAATAATGTTTAGACACGCTTTATTTTTGTCATTAGTAAAACATTTGATAAATGGGCTCTAAATCAGGTAATTGCTACTAGGTCCTTCAGTTAGTGATTTTAAATTTTATATGCAGTCTCCACGATTTATATGACTTTGTAGAAAATGGTTATCTAAACACTGCTTCATGGTCTGTAGAGATTACTGCAAAATATATAGCAATGCGCCTGTTGTCAGTCCTTAAATCAGAAGCAGCAATCTGCATGAGCTCTAAGATTAGTGGCTCCTTGATGTATCTTCCTTCCAAGTCTCAAGAACAAAGTATTTTTAGGCGCATTTTCATGTCTTCAAACTCTTTTTGCCTGAATTTAGAACATGCGTCGGTATGGTTCATGGTGCTTGCTAAGACAGATGAGTAAATCTTCTGCCTCGTAAGATCTTCCAATTTGTTAAAATGTAAAACAGGCTTAGAAAGTCGTAGAGGCGAAAGCGAAGGCTGGGGAAACTCGCTTTCACAAAATAAATTGCTTAAATAACTGTTCGCCCTTCTGTATTTAGAAGTTCAAGACTTGAGCAGTGAGGTCAGTGAGATTTTATATCCATCAAATACATAATGAATAGACTGAAGCCTTGATGACAAAAGATTTCTCCTTTAGAGGACGAGCTCTGACGTTAATTTGCTAATGCCGAAGAAGAATGTGGGGAGGAGGGGGGTGGCTGAGAGGTTTTTGTATTCATAAACAGTGTAAACTGAAAGTAATCACATTGAGAGTGAAGGTAGAGGAAGGGGATGAAGACGAGTGCGAGTACAATGGTAGAGATTTAACAGGGATCCGCTGTCATAAAATCTTTAGCATGCAAGATAATGAGTGCTGGCAAATGCAGAGGCACTCGTCAGTTTTAACACTTCTCAGTGACGGGTAAGAGAATATAATTTAATATATTCGTATATCACCTGACAGTTAATGTTATTTTATTTCCTAAAACATGGATCATCTCAAACACTCACTGTAGATACTCAGAGAAAATCCCTTATCGGTGTATTTCTTATTTTTTTAAGAAATACATAACTGCATTTTTAATGTATTTTTCGAGGCATAATATCAGGGTGTATACCCGAAGGACATACATCTCAGGTTGTTCTTCAACTCTATATATCCTTGGTTAGGCCTCATTTGGATTATGCTGCGCAGTTCTGGTCACCATATTACAGAATGGATATAACTGCTCTGGAAAACGTACAGAGGATTATTATTATTATTATAATAAAAATGAACGTACAGAGGATGTCAAAGATGATCCCATGTATCAGAAATCTTCCCTATGAGGATAGACTGAGGGCCCTGAATCTGCACTCTCTCGAAAGGCGTAGAATTAGGGGGGGATATGATCGAGGTGTATAAATGGAAAACAGGAATGAATAAAGGGGATGTAAGTAGCGTGCTGAAAATTTCTCGCCAAGACAGGACTCGCAGCAATGGTTTCAAGTTGGAAAAATTCAGATTCAGGAAGGATATAGGAAAACACTGGTTTGGTAATAGAGTTGTGGATGAGTGGAACAAACTTCCGAGTACAGTTATAGAGGCTAAAACGTTGTGTAGTTTTAAAAATAGGTTAGATAAATACATGAGCGGGTGTGAGTGGGTGAGAGTTGGACCTGACTAGCTTGTGCTACTAGGTCTGATGCGGTGCTCCTTCCTTAAGTGGAAGTGACCTGATTAGGTGGGTCATTGGGCTTATCCGAGGGGGGGAGGGGACATGGACCTGCTTCGCATGGGTAAATAGGCCTGCTGCAGTGTTCTTTCTTATGTTCTTATGTCAACGCCCCCGCGGCCAGGTCCATGACCAGGTCTTGTGTAGGCCTCGAATCCCGAATTAAAGTACAATAGTCCATTACAAATTTTTGGGGTGTATTGACATTTACATCAATATATATCACTATCACTAGTGCTATATATTGATGTTTTACAAAGCCGACAAGTAGTTGACACGTGTTGTCTTCACTGCGGAAACTATTACGTTGACAACCGGTGGCTTTATCAGTCCAATTCTGAGAATAATACTGGAGACCGTGGAGAACATGTGGTAGTTTGAGGTTATCAGTCGCTCAGTCCTGAAAGCAAGTCCATCAGTCGTGATGAATATGTTTCGTCAAGACTGTTGGACTGAGCATCTCCTTTCAAGGATGAGGGACTGATCACCTCAAACTACTTCACGTTTTCCACCGTCTCGAACAGATTCATCTAGGCTGAGGGAGAGATCACTTCAAAATGATTCATGTCTACCACCATCTCTATAATTATTAGTAATCGAATGATAAAACCACTGGTTTGGCGAAACGTCTCCACAATAAAATTGCCAAATATTGCCCATGTGTCTCAGTCATCATCACTAGTTCTATTGGTGATGCGGAGAAGCGGCTGTTAACACCAGCATCCAATATTGCAGATGATGGAACCTGCCAACGTATCCATCACAACTCCCCAGTGGTAGAATGTAGCTTTGTATATCAGCAGCATCACGTTCGATTCAGTGATTATATAAATCAGTGTATTTGCAATTCTGATATTCTTGTGAAGGCTCATACTCCTCACAAACCAATGAAAATTTCCTTTTAGTAGCCTCGAGTCTATTGTTTTCGAAGTATTTTTTATCATACAGAAACTGGGATGGAAATATTAATGGAAGAGGACGCACGAAAATTCATTTATATTTATATCACTTTTTTTAAGCCATCGCTTAAGGGAGCATTCAGTTTTTTTCACCCTAAAGCGAGACTTTCGTCGATATAAATCTTTCCCGAATATTTTCTGCAATGCATTTTTTTTAATATATCAAACACAATTCTATTTTCATTTTGTAACTGCCATTTCAAAGCTAAAATGAACAAACCAGAAATGATATTCCTAATGCTATAAATGGAGCTTAGTGTATTTATATATATATGTATATATATATATATATATATATATATATATATATATATATATATATATATATATATATATATATATATATATATATATATATATATGTCGTGCCGAATATGCAGAACTTGCGATCTTGGCTTAAATAGCAACGTTCATCTTGCCATATAGGACAAGTGAAAATTTATGTATGCAATAATTTTGCCAAAATCATTCTGAACCTAACGAAAAAAATATATTTCACTGTGTTTGTTTAGTGGTAAATTATTGTAAACAAATCTAAAATATATTTAGTTGGGTTAAGCTAAAATAAATTGTTCTTGTTATAATAAGGTTAGGTAAGTTTTCTAAGTTCCTTTTGGTGCAAAATTATAAATTTTTACATCAACATTAATGAAAAAAGTATATCTTTAAACGTATAAGATAAAATTTTAGAAAGGACTTAATTTTAAATGAGTTCTTGTTAATTGACCAGTTTTACATATTCGGCAAGACACACACACACACACACACACACACTCACACACACACACACACACACACACACACACACACACACACACATATATATATATATATATATATATATATATATATATATATATATATATATATATATATATTTTTTTTATTTATTATTATTTATTATCACACTGGCCGATTCCCACCAAGGCAGGGTGGCCCGAAAAAGAAAAACTTTCACCATCATTCACTCCATCACTGTCTTGCCAGAAGGGTGCTTTACACTACAGTTTTTAAACTGCAACATTAACACCCCTCCTTCAGAGTGCAGGCACTGTACTTCCCATCTCCAGGACTCAAGTCCGGTCTGCCGGTTTCCCTGAACCCCTTCATAAATGTTACTTTGCTCACACTCCAACAGCACGTCAAGTATTAAAAACCATTTGTCTCCATTCACCCCTATCAAACACGCTCATGCATACCTGCTGGAAGTCCAAGCCCCTCGCACACAAAACCTCCTTTACCCCCTCTCTCCAACCTTTCCTAGGCCGACCCCTACCCCGCCTTCCTTCCACTACAGACTGATACACTCTTGAAGTCATTCTGTTTCGCTCCATTCTCTCTACATGTCCGAACCACCTCAACAACCCTTCTTCAGCCCTCTGGACAACAGTTTTGGTAATCCCGCACCTCCTCCTAACTTCCAAACTACGAATTCTCTGCATTATATTCACACCACACATTGCTCTCAGACATGACATCTCCACTGCCTCCAGCCTTCTCCTCGCTGCAACATTCATCACCCATGCTTCACACCCATATAAGAGCGTTGGTAAAACTATACTCTTATACATTCCCCTCTTTGCCTCCAAGGACAAAGTTCTTTGTCTCCACAGACTCCTAAGTGCATCACTCACTCTTTTTCCCTCATCAATTCTATGATTCACCTCATCTTTCATAGACCCATCCGCTGACACGTCCACTCCCAAATATCTGAATACGTTCACCTCCTCCATACTCTCTCCCTCCAATCTGATATTCAATCTTTCATCACCTAATCTTTTTGTTACCCTCATAACCTTACTCTTTCCTGTATTCACCTTTAATTTTCTTCTTTTGCACACCCTACCAAATTCATCCACCAATCTCTGCAACTTCTCTTCAGAATCTCCCAAGAGCACAGTGTCATCAGCAAAGAGCAGCTGTGACAACTCCCATTTGTGTGTGATTCTTTATCTTTTAACTCCACGCCTCTTGTCAAGACCCTCGCATTTACTTCTCTTACAACCCCATCTATAAATATATTAAACAACCACGGTGACATCACACATCCTTGTCTAAGGCCTACTTTTACTGGGAAATAATTTCCCTCTTTCCTACATACTCTAACTTGAGCCTCACTATCCTCGTAAAAACTCTTCACTGCTTTCAGTAACCTACCTCCTACACCATACACTTGCAACATCTGCCACATTGCCCCCCTATCCACCCTGTCATACGCCTTTTCCAAATCCATAAATGCCACAAAGACCTCTTTAGCCTTATCTAAATACTGTTCACTTATATGTTTCACTGTAAACACCTGGTCCACACACCCCTACCTTTCCTAAAGCCTCCTTGTTCATCTGCTATCCTATTCTCCGTCTTACTCTTAATTCTTTCAATAATAACTCTACCATACACTTTACCAGGTATACTCAGCAGACTTATCCCCCTATAATTTTTGCACTCTCTTTTATCCCCTTTGCCTTTATACAAAGGAACTATGCATGCTCTCTGCCAATCCCTAGGTACCTTACCCTCTTCCATACATTTATTAAATAATTGCACCAACCACTCCAAAACTATATCCCCACCTGCTTTTAACATTTCTATCTTTATCCCATCAATCCCGGCTGCCTTACCCCCTTTCATTTTACCTACTGCCTCACGAACTTCCCCCACACTCACAAATGGCTCTTCCTCACTCCTACAAGATGTTATTCCTCCTTGCCCTATACACGAAATCACAGCTTCCCTATCTTCATCAACATTTAACAATTTCTCAAAATATTCCCTCCATCTTCCCAATACCTCTAACTCTCCATTTAATAACTCTCCTCTCCTATTTTTAACTGACAAATCCATTTGTTCTCTAGGCTTTCTTAACTTGTTAATCTCACTCCAAAACTTTTTCTTATTTTCAACAAAATTTGTTGATAACATCTCACCCACTCTCTCATTTGCTCTCTTTTTACATTGCTTCACCACTCTCTTAACCTCTCTCTTTTTCTGCATATACTCTTCCCTCCTTGCATCACTTCTACTTTGTAAAAACTTCTCATATGCTAACTTTTTCTCCCTTACTACTCTCTTTACATCATCATTCCACCAATCGCTCCTCTTCCCTTCCGCACCCACTTTCCTGTAACCACAAACTTCTGCTGAACACTCTAACACTACATTTTTAAACCTACCCCATACCTCTTCGACCCCATTGCCTATGCTCTCATTTGCCCATCTATCCTCCAATAGCTGTTTATATTTTGCCCTAACTGCCTCCTCTTTTAGTTTATAAACCTTCACCTCTCTCTTCCCTGATGCTTCTATTCTCCTTGTATCCCATCTACCTTTTACTCTCAGTGTAGCTACAACTAGAAAGTGATCTGATATATCTGTGGCCCCTCTATAAACATGTACATCCTGAAGTCTACTCAACAGTCTTTTATCTACCAATACATAATCCAACAAACTACTGTCATTTCGCCCTACATCATATCTTGTATACTTATTTATCCTCTTTTTCATAAAATATGTATTACCTATAACTAAACCCCTTTCTATACAAAGTTCAATCAAAGGGCTCCCATTATCATTTACACCTGGCACCCCAAACTTACCTACCACACCCTCTCTAAAAGTTTCTCCTACTTTAGCATTCAGGTCCCCTACCACAATTACTCTCTCACTTGGTTCAAAGGCTCCTATACATTCACTTAACATCTCCCAAAATCTCTCTCTCTCCTCTGCATTCCTCTCTTCTCCAGGTGCATACACGCTTATTATGACCCACTTCTCGCATCCAACCTTTACTTTAATCCACATAATTCTTGAATTTACACATTCATATTCTCTTTTCTCCTTCCATAACTGATCATTTAAGATTACTGCTACCCCTTCCTTTGCTCTAACTCTCTCAGATACTCCAGATTTAATCCCATTTATTTCCCCCCACTGAAACTCTCCTACCCCCTTCAGCTTTGTTTCGCTTAGGGCCAGGACATCCAACTTCTTTTCATTCATAACATCAGCAATCATCTGTTTCTTGTCATCCGCACTACATCCACGCACATTTAAGCATCCCAGTTTTATAAAGTTTTTCTTCTTGTCTTTTTTAGTAAGTGTCTACAGGAGAAGGGGTTACTAGCCCATTGCTCCCGGCATTTTAGTCGCCTCATACGACACGCATGGCTTACGGAGGAAAGATTCTTTTCCACTTCCACTATATATATATATATATATATATATATATATATATATATATATATATATATATATATATATATATATATATATATATATAATAGTGCATGTTACACTCACAGGAATTTTTTTCAGGAGTGCTGAAAATCAAACTGGGGCAAGACAAACATATACGATCAGACAAAAAAAAATAATAAAAAGGGAAGCTTATTGAGTCAAATTTATATACCATTTAACTCAGGCTATCCTTAGTCTGAATAAAGTTTGAGACACTTATGCAACATATGGGAATCTTTATTGAGGAAACGTTTCGCCACACAGTGGCTTCATCAGTCCAATACAAAGCAGAAAGGTGTAAGGAGAGGAGGAGCTTGAGGTAATCAGTCCCTCAGCCTGGATTACCTCAAACCTTAAACTATTTATCACACTAGTCTGAATGACCAAAATATTTGAATATACCATCAACTGATCTTTGAACTATTCCCTCCATAACAAACTCTTCTAACTGCTTGGTGAATTGAATCAGTCAACCATTCCAGCAGAGAGTACATACACTAGGAGATACGTTTCTCTAGGTGTATTTGCACTGAGAGGTTCACTTCAATTCCAATACCAGGATTAAAGTATGCATGACTAGAGGTGCACAGGAGATATGCGTCCTTAATAACCCTCCTGCAGTTGATAGGCTTTCAACCCAAACGGACCAAACGTTCTATCATATGTAATACCCAAACTAACTTGATACAGATTACATTTCGTCTCCTCTTACTACATCAACTAATATTGCATAATTAAGTCAGACCGCGCTGCAATACATGACAGCAAACTAAATTACATCCATTACTTTAAATTGCATTATAAGTGCATTGCATTACATCGAATTATTTTGCAACTCATTTATCGAAATTACATTACAGGAGCGAATGAGAACCCTTTCAAGTGTATGTACACACACCTGGGAGGCAGGTGTTCTAAATTACTTTCTCTTCGGTATATATGATCACATTTTTGTGTCTAAAATCTACCAGGGAGAGCTTGGTGTACTCACTTAGTTGTGGTTGCGGGGGTCGTGTCACAGCTCCTGGCCCCGCTTCTTCAACTGGCCGCTACCCGGTCACTCTTCCCGCTCCGTGAGCTTTATCATACCTCTTCTTAAAGCTATGTATGGAACTTGCCTTCACTACATCACTACCCAGGCTATTCCACTTCGTGTGTGTGTGTGTGTGTGTGTGTGTGTGTGTGTGTGTGTGTGTGTGTGTGTGTGTGTGTGTCTGTATATATTCGCTAATTTGTACTCGCCTATTTGTGGTTGCAGGGGTCGATTCACAGCTCATGGCCCCGCCTCTTTGCTGATCGCTACTAGGTCCACTCTCTTGCTCTGTTCCAAGAGCTTTATCGCACCTCTTTCTAAAGCTATGCACGGATTCTGCTCCTGTGTGTCTGAATGTCTGTTTAACCTAAATTCTCATTCGATATTAATAAAAAATATTCTGAGGCAATTTAGACGATATCATTCCACCACACCTCCGCTCTGTTAAAAAAATTCTAATTTCAGAGAAAATATTTCTTCATATCGGAAACTGAAAAAAAAAGAATTTTCCAATAACGTGTAACTAAATTACACAACAGAAAAATACAATAAGATAATACTTCAACCAATGAGTTGAAGGTAACTGATAGCAAACATTAATTTTTCCGCCAGGCTTTGACTGGCTCGCTGGATTGGCAACAGTGAGGTGTGAATTAGTTAAACTGGCAACGATGCTTTGGATAAAAGATGCGCGAGGCTCACTTTTTTGAGAAGGAGATAATCTTTTAGAGAGGTTGATGGCAATCAGCATTATGTTTCTACTTCACTTGACATTACCCATTGTATTTTACTCTTATTTATTACTCACCGTAATGAATTACGGTGTATCATCTACTGCACTGTTAGAGAACATTATGCTAAATTACAAGCATAACACCCAGGTAAATAGACACACACACACCCACACACACACACACACATACACACACACACACACACACACACACACACACACACACACACACACACCCACACACACACATATTTAAGAAAGGAAACAGAAACGAGGCACTAAACTACAGACCTGTGTCTCTGACATGTATTGTGTGCAAAGTCATGGAGAAGATTATCAGGAGGAGAGTGGTCGAACACCTGGAAAGGAACAAGATTATAAATGAAAACCAGCATGGGTTCATGGAAGGCAAATCTTGTATCACAAACCTCCTGGAGTTTTATGACAAGGTAACAGAAGTAAGACATGAGAGAGAGGGTTGGGTAGATTGCGTTTTCCTAGACTGCAGGAAGGCCTTTGACACAGTTCCCCACAAGAGATTAGTGCAGAAGCTGGAGGATCAGGCACACGTAAAAGGAAGGGCACTGCAATGGATAAGGGAATACCTGACAGGGAGGCAGCAACGAGTCATGGTACGTGAAGAGGTATCACAGTGGGCGCCTGTTACGAGCGGGGTCCCACAGGGGTCAGTTCTAGGACCAGTGCTATTTTTGATATATGTGAACGACATGATGGAAGGAATAGACTCTGAAGTGTCCCTGTTCGCAGATGACGTGAAGTTGATGAGAAGAATTAAATCGGACGAGGATGAGGCAGGACTGCAAAGAGACCTGGAGAGGCTGGACATGTGGTCCAGTAACTGGCTTCTCGAATTCAATCCAGCCAAATGCAAAGTCATGAAGATTGGGGAGGGACAAAGAAGACCGCAGACAGAGTATAGGCTAGGTGGACAAAGACTACAGACCTCACTCAGGGAGAAAGACCTTGGGGTGACCATAACACCGAGCACATCACCGGAGGCACACATCAACCAAATAACCGCTGCAGCATACGGGCGCCTGGCAAACCTGAGAATAGCGTTCCGATACCTTAATAAGGAATCGTTCAAGACACTGTACACTGTGTATGTTAGGCCCATACTGGAGTATGCAGCACCAGTCTGGAACCCACACCTGGTCAAGCACGTCAAGAAGTTAGAGAAAGTACAAAGGTTTGCAACAAGGCTAGTCCCAGAGCTCAAGGGAATGTCGTACGAGGAAAGGTTAAGGGAAATCGGACTGACGACACTGGAGGACAGAAGGGTCAGGGGAGACATGATAACGACATACAAGATACTGCGGGGAATAGACAAGGTGGACAGAGATAGGATGTTCCAGAGAGGGGACACAGGGACAAGGGGTCACAACTGGAAGCTGAAGACTCAGACGAGTCACAGGGACGTTAGGAAGTATTTCTTCAGTCATAGAGTTGTCAGCAAGTGTAATAGCCTAGCAAGTGAAGTAGTGGAGGCAGGAACCATACATAGTTTTAAGAAGAGGTATGACAAAGCTCAGGAAGCAGAGAGAGAGAGGATCCAGTAGCGATCAGTGAGGAGGCGGGGCCAGGAGCTGAGTCTCGACCCCTGCAACCACAATTAGGTGAGTACAATTAGGTGAGTACACACACACACACACACACACACACTGAAATCGCATGGGAAAATACAGTATGGTAAAAAGCTTTTGTCCTCAATATTTTGGCCTTACCGTAGACCCATTGTAGTTTGATTGCTTTATTATTCAGTAGATGCCCATGCTGTGGGTGATAATAAAAATATACACAAGCACATCATGGATCCAGAGGCTCTACTCAAATATTTTGTTAGCCAAAAATGTTCCAGCAATAATAAACTACTTTCAGAATTATTGATCAGTGTCATTAGCAATGACCTCATTACGTTGTTTTTAGATTCAATCACACAGACATTACAATGAAGCATTGTGTTACAGAGGGGCACTGGTTCTATCCATTAATATAATGGTGTGTTAAGTGCCAAAAATGAGCAATTTGCAAGAGACAAATTTAGGGTATATTCTCATGAATTTGTTGTGATCTGTCGTTGTGACTGAAATATTTAGACATTTCATGAACACTGAGTTGTCTCTAATTACTGGATATCAAGTCTACATCCGCGGCCGCTTCAAAATTACAAAGAAATTGGTCTTCAGGTACTGCGGTGTTCAATTTAATTGTGGGATGTATTGTAATCTTTCTTATCTTGGCTTTCTAGGTTCAAAGCATATCAAATACATATGGGTTATTTATTCCCCATGTTTTTATGTTATATATAAATCACCAACCAGTGAAATAATAGTGAACTTCCAAGCGCTTTCGTAATTTCTCAAATTATCAAGGCACTGATAATGTGAGAAATCACGAAATCGCTTGGAAGTTCATTATTTTTCACAGTGGTTGTTTTGCATATAAGTATCTTTGTGACAAAAAAATTGAGAAATGACTGTTCCAATTATCAAAAAGTTATAATTATAAAATATTCGGGTAAAACAGAATTATAAATGATTACAGAGTATTTTATTGCAAATATTTCATCACTGACTCGTAATTTCGCTTTTTTTTTTAAATCTCAGTGAAATCAAATTAAAATTTATCACAGATATTTTCCCATTTTAATTAATATAAATTCTTTGTATTGATATTTATCCATGATATTTTCAACTCAAACTGATGGAATTAAATGAAGAAACATAAAATCTTAATTTTTAAAGGAATGGAAGGGTAAGCCAGCAGAAGGCCTCGGTCAGATGACTAAAAGATTCATTTGCGTCAGGAAACACGTGTCCTGTTTTCTAAATAATCTTATCTTGCCCCATTTTTTGGCACTTACCATACCCCGGCCGGGATTGAACCCGCGGTCATAGAGTCTCAAAACTCCAGCCCGTCGCGTTAGCCACTAGACCAGCTAGACACTTACATCGGGAAGGATCTTATGTTGCTTCTTTTGACGTGAATTTCAAGCCATTGAATACATTGATATGTCTAAAATTAATCTCGAGGTCTGTGGTTGAAGGAAATTTATTATTTTCTTTATTAAGAGTAGTGTTGCTGAGGACTTCATTACGGCGTTTCGTCCATGACTGATAAAATACAGTCATGGACGAGTCTTGGTAATAAGGATATCAATCATAGTGCCTTTCTCACCTCCTTTCAGCTTAGGCCTTCGTTCATCTAAGAAATATTTTACTAGTAGAGCTTCTTCATTTGCTCTCACAGGCTCTCTCTCTCTCTCACTCACTCTCTCTCTCTCTCTATTTCTTTCTTTCGCTCTCTCTCTCTCTCTCTCTCTCTCTCTCTCTCTCTCTCTCTCTCTAAACACCCCCCCCCCGCACAATACGGAACCCACGCCTGAAAAATCCTGTTAAGCTGGAGAAAGTCCAGAGTAATGCTGAGGGGCCAGTACCAGAGCTAAGGGTAGGAGCTGTGAGGAGAGGTTAACGGAACTGAATCTAACGAGACTGGGACTCAGAAGACCCAGGGAAGACATGATAACACACAAAGTATTCATATGAACTGATTAGATAGGGATAGACTATTTGTGAGGCATGAAACAGATCCTCGGGGGCACAACTGGAAGCTGAAAATACAAGGTGGTCAGGAAATGGAATGTCCTACATTAAAAAATGGTAGAAGTAGGCTCCATATATAACTTTAGTAGTAGGAAAGACGGCCTTTGAGGCTAGGATGGAGTGAATATGATAAGCGGCAAGTTAATAGGCGGGGCCAGGAAATGAGACTCTACCTTAGCAGTCATATATATTATTATCATAACTAAGCACTAAACCCACAAGGCTTATGCAGTTATATGTATTAAGTACATATCAATGAGTGAGCTCGCACGTACACGCACACGCACACGCACACGCACACAGGCACTGCAATGGATCAGGGAACATCAGTCAGGAAGACAAAAGCGGGTCTTGGTACCTGGCGAGTTATAAGAGTGACGAGCGGGGTTCCACAAGGGTCAGTCCTAGGACCGGTGCCGTTTCTGGTATTTGTGAACGACATGACGGAAGGAATAGACTCCGAAGTGTGCCTGTTTGCGGATGATGTGAAGTTGATAAGAAGAATTCAATCGGACGAGGACCAGGCAGAACTACAAAGGGATCGGGACAGGCTGCAGACCTGGTCCAGCAATTGCCTCCTGGAGTTCAATCCCCCCATGAAGACTGGGGAAGGGCAAAAAAGACCGAAGGCGGAGTACAG
Organism: Cherax quadricarinatus; assembly: GCF_038502225.1. NCBI lineage: Eukaryota > Metazoa > Arthropoda > Malacostraca > Decapoda > Parastacidae > Cherax > Cherax quadricarinatus. The sequence continues at coordinate 32,635,682 of NC_091310.1, read as the reverse complement.
TCTAGGGGGCCAGAGGCTACAAACCTCATTCAAGGAAAAGGACCTTGGGGCGAGTATAACACCGGGCACATCTCCTGAGGCTGACATCAAGCAAATAACTGCTGCAGCTTACGGGCATTCCGACATCTTAATAAGGAATCGTTCAGGACCCTGTACACTGTGTACGTTAGGCCAATATTGGAGTATGCAGCACCAGTTTGGAACCCACACCTAACCAAGCACGTAAGGAAACTAGAGAAAGTGCAAAGGTTTGCAACTAGACTGGTCCCGGAGCTAAGGGGTATGTCCAACGAGAAGAGGTTAAGGGAAATCAACCTGACGACACTGGAGGACAGGAGAGATAGGGTGGATATGATAACGACATGCAAAATACTGAAAGGGATCGACAAGGTGGACAGAGATACAATGTTCCAGAGATGGGACAGCAACAAGGGGTCACAGTTGGAAGTTGAAGACTCAGATGAATCACAGGGATTTTAAAAGAATTTCTTCAGTCACAGAGTTGTCGGGAAGTGGAATAGCCTGGGAAGTGATGTAGTGGAGGCAGGATCCATTCATAGCTTGAAGAAGAGGTATGATAAAGCTCATGGAACAGGAAGTGTGACTTAGTAGCGGCCAGCGAAGGGGCGGGGCCAAGAGCTGAGAGTCTACCCCTGCAACCATAACTAGGTGAGTACACACACACATACACACACACACACACACAATTTTAAAAGTAGCACTCCGTCACCCTCGTCTCTTGTGATTAAAGTGAGCAGAAAACAACTTGAGGAAAACCAACTCCTTCCACTCTAACTTCAGCCAAACTTTTCATAATCACAAAAGCATGATTAATCGCGGCAATTAAGGTGCTGCTGGTTAACTGTTCCTGCTTGATTAGTGACTAATTAGACGTTCGAGAGAGGTGAAATGAGGGGCAGGATGGAGGATGAACAAGAAGGATGGAAGGGGCATAGAACAGAAAATGGGTATTGGAGGATGTCTGATGTTAAATGTGAGTTATGTAAGGGATGGAACGAATGAGAGCGATGGAAAGAGAGATGGAGAATGAAGAAGACGCAATATTTGGGTATCTATATTGTGGAAACGTTCCTCCAGCTAGTGGCTTCATTATACCAATACAGAGACGAACGGTAGAAGATAAGAAGGATTTTGAGGTAATCAGTCTCTCAGTCTGGAGTCGATGTGTTCAGTCCATGTGCCTTGGGATCCTAATTATTATAATCAAAGGGGAGCGCTAAACCCGTAGGGGTTATACAGTGCCTGTGGGGGAACGTGATGGAAGGAATTCAAGCTTAATTCAGGGAACTGGAACACAGATCCAATTCCCTTGATCAAGAACCCCTAACCAGCGTTAAGGAACCTCCCTTGAAGGGTTGAGATCCTAATAGAAGGAATTCTTCAACGCTTGCCTTACTTACAGTCATAATCTATTTCTGCCAGTGGATTTTGTCCACCAGTGACGCCACTTCCAGTTGCTTCACCTCGTCTGCCTACAGTATACAGACCCCTTCTCCTGGCAGGTGCTGTGTTTTTACCAATATTGACTGACGGAACACATCTCTAGGCTGAAGGACCGATTACTTTAATATCCCTTCTCATCTTCCGCCGTTCTCTGCATTGGCCTGATGAAGCCACTGGTTGGCGAAACGTTTCTGCATTTAACATACCGAAGAGTTGCACAAGTGTCTCATTCTCCATCTTGTTGGGTTTTTAAACCATTTATATAATGAAGATGATGTTATAAAAAGATGGAGTAGGTAAGAAGATTGATGGGATGAAAAGAATGAATGAGAACTAGGATCAGAAAGATTTGTTCTCCATCACGTCATTACTGCCCCTTCTTCTCTTTTATTAATTTTCCATTGTTAGCATTACTGATTTTTTCGTTTGTATTTTTTTTCGTTTGTTTTTAGGGGAATGGCTTTGAAGCCTATTAGATTACACGAAGGTAATTAAGACTGCATGTCACTTCTTCATCACCAGCCAAGAATACTTTAATCCCTAAAGCAGGAATTAAAGTAATCTCTCAGCATATATACAGATATATGCACCTCATGCTGAATATATATGTCTATGATTCTTTCTCACTTTATTAATCACAGCATTTTTTAATTAGGCTGTGGGAAAAATATATACAAAAAACGCGATATCTAATAATGATAGAGATCTCTATTGAATACTAGAAAGATCTGCCCTACTAGCATCCAGCCTGTTACTGGGTTTTTGTAACAAGTAGTCAGTATCCTGGTCCAATTATCCATTAGAATTTAGTAAGATTCAATAGTGCTTCAGGATTACAACTGGTAGGCTACTAACTAAAGAAATTAAAATTTAATAAGTTTATTAATAACAATGAAGTTGTCTAGGCGTATAATATCAAAGTAAATTAAAGTAATCAATTGAATATAATATAGGATACAAGTTGCTGCAATTTTCTCGTATACAGTAGTATTGTGCTGAAGGCACATGTCACATCTTTATGGCTTTTAAGTACCGTCTGGTACATTGTTAACATTTAATAACATAACACAAATATATACAAGTAAGCTTGTGTGCATGTGTGTAAGTGCTCTAAGTAGTTTGCTATGTCTCAAGACTCGACTAGACTTAACCAGTGACTGACTAAAAGTCCTCACATAAACTAACTTCTTGACCAATCTGGCAATCAGAACAGCTTGCTTGAACAATAAAACGACTGTTAAGATGAACAGCAATATAACAAGAAACAACGACACAGAATCAGGAACATGGAGATAATATAACAACACTAGGTAGGGACCATCTGCAGATCCTCTACAAAAGTCACAAAACTCCCATACTACTGAATCTAAGTTCAGCATTAGAAAATCCCCAACTGTGACAGTACACAGATACCAGTACAAATTAGGTCAGAAGCTACAGCTCAGGACCTGAGTTTCTCAGTGTCTATGAGACACACAACCTCAGTACAACGTCGAAAATCACTAAGTCTAGGCCATGCTCTCTGAACAGAGTTGTACAGAACCAACAACAAGAAAGCGACAGAGACGATCTTCCAACAAGGGCCAGGAAGGGAGAGCTGGAGAGGCACATCTTGTTGGAAGCAACGTCAAACAGACAAGAGATCAAGCGAAGGCCATGCAGTCCCTCACCCAGGTGAGGTGTGATCACCCCACCCTGATCCCGTGACTCTCCGTGGACTGCTGCTGCCCAGCAACACAGAAGCCGGCAGCGAAAGAAGCGGAGCGAGAGTAGACAAGGCCGTCAGCTACTTAACGCTTACGAACTATGAGCACTGAATAATATATAAATGTTACATCCTACCTAATAATATAACTAAGTCAAATAATAATATAAAGCAATTTATTTACGATTTAGCTAATATCGCAGATATAAGCAATATAAAATTATATGAATAGGTAATATACATTATATACATTGTGATCCATTCAGGGGTCTCAATAATCTGCAAAAGATATGAACATTACCTCTCAGTCCACAGCAGGATTCGAACCTACACAATCTGCATCGAAGTACGTAGCACTTACGTCATCTGGCCGAGTGGCGTAAGTACTACGTACTTTGATGCAGAGTGTATGGATTCGAATCCTGCTGTGGACACAGAGACAATGTTTGTAAATAATTTCGCCCGTTTGCGAACTGGTAAGCGTATGCAAAGGCATATACACCCAGAGGTGTATATATCAGTGGATATACGCTTAAAGTTTACTTAAATACATATTTTAAGGACTAAAGTATCCTTTACCTGGTGGTGGGCAGTTTACATCGATTCATGTAGTCGATAGTTTTTAAACCCAATTACCCAATCATTAAAATCTTTTTTTTATAATTATTATCATTTCGGAAACAAAAACGTATTGACTATATTCGTGAAAAAAAGACAGATGCAGATGAAGCTACTAACAACGTTTCGCTCTGTGTAAAATTGATAAGTAAGACGTGTGCAACAGTTAGGTATCTTTATTCCTGAACGTTTTCCCCAGACTGTACGCTTTATCAGTCGAATACAGAGGAGGCAGCAGAAGTGGAAATGTAAAGACGATGTAATCAGTCAATCATCCTCGAAGACTTAATTTTAAGGTAGTCAGTCCCTCAGCCTGGAGAAGACTTCAGCTGAGAGACTGACCACCTCAAAACTATCGATTCTATCATCTTTACATCACAACTGCTTCTGTTGTCTCATCTGTACTCGACTGAAGAAGCTACTGTGCAGGCGAAATGTTTCGGCATAAACATACTTAACTGTTACATATGCATCTTCCGAATGAAGTTGTTGGTAATGCATTCTATTATTATATTCCGGCACCATGCAGAGCTTGATCATAAGCGAAACGTTGCAGTGTATTTAATTATTATATTCAAGGTCTCTGTAGAGCCTGACCATAAGCGAAATGTTTTCACCGAAGCATCTTGCTCTTCCCTCTCGTCTTTTCCTCGAGAATTTTCATTTCGTTTGCATTTGTGTCTGCCGCGCCCACTTCTTCTGCCTTATTATGCAAATGGAAATATTTCTCGCGTTTGAGTTTATAAATTTCCCCTCTAAGCGTTTCCTCTCCTCTTATTTTCTCACTCGCCGTTTCCTTCCTTTCCGTTCTCACTCATTCTTCCCTCCATCTGCTTCTGCCGTTTTCTCTCGATGTTTTTCAATCCATTTCTCCTGTTTTCTCTCCCCCCCCCGCCTATTCCTTCCTCCCGTTTTCTTTGATACATTTATCCATTTTCAAATATTCTCACTGTTCCTCCATTCCCCACCTCTTTTTTTATTGCTCGTTTGCTTCCTCCATTTTTTAAAGTCTTACGTTTTCTGTCAGTCAGCTTTCTATATATATTTTATCTTTCTATTTGCCTTGCTGTGTATATATATATATATATATATATATATATATATATATATATATATATATATATATATATATATATATATATATATATATATATATATATATATGTCGTGCCGAATAGGCAGAACTTGCGATCTTGGCTTAAATAGCAACTTTCATCTTGCCATATAGGACAAGTGAAAATTTGTGTATGCAATAATTTCGCAAAAATCATTCTGAACCTAACGATAAAAATATATTTCACTGTGTTTGTTTAGTATTAAATTACTTTAAACAAATCTAAAATATATTTAGTTAGGTTAGGCTAAAATAAATTGTTCTTCTTATAATAAGGTTAGGGAAGTTTTCTAAGATTCTTTTGGTGCAAAATTAATTTTTTTTACATTATCATTAATGAAAAAAATATATCTTTAAACGTATAAGAGAAAATTTTCGAAAGGACTTAATTTTAAATGAGTTCTTGCTAATTGACCAGTTTTACATATTCGGCACGACATATATATATATTATATATATGTGTGTGTGTGTGTGTGAGTGTGTGTAAATGGATATATATTTCCAGCCCAGGCTGAAACATTCTATACTATACATTTTTTTCCCGCTAATCCCAAATTAGCCACAAACCCCCGTCTCTAGATTCCTATTTACCCACTATATACACTCCCTGTTTTTTATTTTATATTAGACTGAAAGCCTCCGTGTGGCGAGAAGCTTCCCTGATCTAAGTTGCTAGTTACTAAATATATCCCTTTTAAGTACTTCATTGCTTTCTCTTTCTCCTTACTAACACCTCTCGTTACGTCTCTGTCTCCTAATTTTTTTCCTTTCTCTCTCTCTCTCTCTCTCTCATTCAAAAAGAGGAACGGATTATTTCTATGCTCATCATCAAACCATTAAGTTATTATAGCTGTGAGCGAATACTGATCTTTTTAAATGTGTCAGATGATATCAGAAATAGCTTTGCCTGGGTACAATATTTTCATTTTCATTCTCATGTAAGTGCCTCTCTTTTTCCCCGAGAGATTAAGTGTATTAGTTATCCATTTAGGTTCATTTGCACTCAAAAAAGTGCGATGAGTGACCCCTAATGTTTACAATGAACTTCATGCGACAGAAACTATAAAGCACGAAGGCAAAATCCCGCGATTCCGAATATGTCGAAATCCATAGCAATAAGAACGAGGAAAATGATACTCCGTGCAGCATATCGTTACCAGGCAACAAAATAATGTAAACGATACTTCCCTTCAGTAGAATGTAATTAAAACAGCGAGTAATAATAGAGATGCAATATTATATATCAAAAGGCAGTAGGCCTTTATTCAGTATAATAACGTTGCGCAAATACGATTCATGCAGTGATTGGTAATCCTCTAATAATATACTAACTATACACAGTTAGAGAAAGCAAAAGAAAAAACAAGAAGTGATAACCAGGAATATGAAAGACGTATTGAATACATCAAAGGGAACCCAAAAGAATTCTTCATATACGTCAGAGGGAGATAAACGTAAAAGCAGCAGTAGGACCTCCAACCAGAGATAACGGAAGAATAACAAAGAACAAAGATATGGCTTCAGTATTCAACACAACCTTGAGCGGTGTGTTTACACTGCACCACGACACCAACATTCCCCTGCCGCAAAATTTGTTGCAAGGCTTTAACATGAAATTAAATTTTAACAAAATTAAAAGCCTTGACTTATTAAAATCCTCAATATTAAACAAATCTCACAAACACACACACACACGCACACACACACACACACACAAAATACACACACACACACACACGCACGCACAAAATACACATGCACACACAATACAAACACACACACACACACATACAAATACACACACACGCATACGAACACACATACAAACACACACAAACACACACACCTCCTTAAACTTGCCTTTAAGCTCTCTAAACTTGCTCGTTCTCTAGTTGCATTGGAACCTCTCGTTTTCATTTCCTTCTGTTACTCGATTTGTGTACTTTGTTTCGTCTCCTGTTATCCATTTAACTGGACCATTGACTGCGTCTCTCAGAGGTTCTGCAGCTGGCAAGGAGCTGCAACAAAGCTTGATGCAATTTCGGTCATTTTTTGAATGTTCGTCTCCATTTTATTTTTTGCGCGCGCGATCCCTAATTTCAGTTTTTACAGTATATCCTATTCTAATATTTAGTGTTGGTAGTCATTACTTTATTATTTTTCTTTCTCTGTTGTTCGAAATTTTGTTACGAACGACTTTTATTATAGTTATTTAAAAGTTTAACGTTCATTATGAACAGTTTTATGGTTCTTCTGATGGATATTGTTTGAGAGAGAGATTTTATTTCCATCAAAGATTTTGCAGAAAAAATTTCCTTTCCCCCTTTTGTTCTCGATTCCATTAAATACCTTTAATTAACATATTTTTCACCATATTTTTCCTTGGGTATTCTCCGTTATTTTCTTTCGTTCTTACGTAGACCATTTTGTAAATAATTCGTACAGATAAATATTGACAAGAAAATTTTCTTGAGTATTTGAAATATGCAATTATATTACTATAATATTTTAGTAACAAAAAGTTCAATAGATTTTTAGTAGACAAAAGCGAAGAGGAAGTAGGAAGGAGATGGAGAGAAAAGGGAGGTAATAAATATGAAAGATGAATAGGAAACGAATAGAGGAATGAGTTAAGGTGACGAGAAACAGAGGAAAGAAAGAAAAGGAAGGAGAAAAATGTCATGAAGAGGCCCTTGGAACGGATAAATTGTACAAAAGAAGGAAGAGGAAGGCAACGTAGAGGATGCGAGGAGAAAGGGTGGAGGATTGGAGAAAGAGGTAAAAAAAATGAGAAAGTGAGGAGAGGCAAGTGGAACTAAGGGGATTCATGTCACTCACAATCCAAACTGATGGAAATCCAATCAAGCCTCAGCATTGTTTCCGTCATCGTGTGAAGGTTAAGTAATAAGTTGGAATTTGAGAAAGAAATATTTCCCTCAATTCTCTTCTTCATCTTCCTCTTCCCTCATCCAACAAGTTCACTGTGTGAAATTTT
>NC_091310.1:32617786-32625286 GCF_038502225.1 Cherax quadricarinatus | reverse complement strand
ACGAATTGATAAAACGCTACGCAGAGCGAAATGTCATCTATGATGAAGATTTGTTAACTACTGGTATGTATGCTAGTATGAATACACGTATGTCCGAACGATTAAAAGTGTGTTTATGTTATCTGGACTAAAGTGTGATTTATCTGTGTTTACCATTTACATATCCCAGCAAAGGCACAGTAAGCAAATACACAACTCTCTTTCACTGACCATAAAAAAATACAATTGGTGAAATTTTTTTATTATCGAATTGAAAAAAATCGGTCCAGAATTAACTAGAGCAAGGATCCGTTCAAGATTGTACGTACAAGGTTAGACGTCGACTCCTTTCCTTTCCTTTTAAGGAGATCTCCTTCCTAGATCCTCGGGTGGAGATAAGAGAAGACATCCTCCTTCCCCTGGTTGGTCTTCTGGTTTAACATGCCGTTTGCGGCGGTAACGAGGGCTCTTGGTGCAGATTGTGGGATTCTGGCCAGCGTTGAGAGCAGCGACCGAAGTGTAGCTTCTCTTATCTAAATCTTTCTCTTTCAGGCTGTCTTGAGCGTGTGTGTGTGTGTGTGTGTGTGTGTGTGTGTGTGTGTGTGTGTGTGTGTGTGTGTGTGTGTGTGTGTGTGTGTGTGTGTGCACGCGCGCGCGCCTAGCGTTTGTTCTGATGGGGTGAAGTGTACGGTTCATGTTTTTTACTGCGTTTGTAATTTCCTGTGCGTGTGTGATGTCATTGTATATATGACGTCTGTGTGCGTGTGTATCACTGCGTACACGTCCGTGTGGGCGTGTATATTATTTTCCATTTATATTCAGCTCTGCATTAAAAGTAAATTATCTAAAACTACGCTATTACTTCTCCATAAATTAACACAATAATCAATTATTTTTATTACTCTTATTTCTGGGAAAAAGCCAAATTCTGGTCATAGAGAGTCTGAGATATGATTAGATTTGACCCAGGACAAATATATTTCAACCCCCTCCCCCGGTTCCATACAAGGACCATAAACTTGCAGAAAATGTAATAACAAACTAACGGGAGAAAACTCTACGGACAATACTACCCACATTTCACTACCCCAATAATAAATGTAAGTCTTCACTTCAGAATTACTGTACAAGTAGAACAACAGAATAGTACACACACACACACGTTATATATATATATATATATATATATATATATATATATATATATATATATATATATATATATATATATATATATATATATATATATATATATATATATATGGGGTGCTAGGGGAAGTGGAATATTCAAACGGCTTCAGGAAGAAATCCAAATAGTCCTCCTTGAAGCCTTTTTATCCACTTCTCCGAGGCTATGGGTCCCACAATTTACACCAGAGGTGGACCCCGTTTATATATATATATATATATATTTATATATATATATATATATATATATTTTTTTTTTTGTTTTTTTCAACAAGTTGGCCGTCTCCCACCGAGGCAGGGTGACCCAAAAAAGAAAGAAAATCCCCAAAAAGAAAATGCTTTCATCATCATTCAACACTTTCACCACACTCACACATAATCACTGGTTTGCAGAGGTGCTCAGAATACAACAGTTTAGAAGCATACACATATAAAGATACACAACATATCCCTCCAAACTGCCAATATCCCAAACCCCTCCTTTAAAGTGCAGGCATTGTACTTCCCATTTCCAGGACTCAAGTCCGACTATATGAAAATAACCGGTTTCCCTGAATCCCTTCACTAAATATTACCCTGCTCACACTCCAACAGATCGTCAGGTCCCAAGTACCATTCGTCTCCATTCACTCCTATCTAACACGCTCACGCACGCTTGCTGGAAGTCCAAGCCCCTTGCCCACAAAACGTCCTTTACCCCCTCTCTCCAACCCTTTCGAGGACGACCCCTACCTCGCCTTCCTTCCCCTATAGATTTATATGCTTTCCATGTCATTCTACTTTGATCCATTCTCTCTAAATGACCAAACCACCTCAACAACCCCTCTTCTGCCCTCTGACTAATACGTTTATTAACTCCACACCTTTTCCTAATTTCTACACTCCGAATTTTCTGCATAATATTTACACCACACATTGCCCTTAGACAGGACATCTCCACTGCCTCCAACCTTCTCCTCGCTGCTGCATTTACCACCCAATCTTCACACCCATATAAGAGTGTTGGTACTACTATACTTTCATACATCCCCTTCATTGCCTCCATAGATAACGTTTTTTGACTCCACATATACCTCAATGCACCACTCACCTTTTTTCCCTCATCAATTCTATGATTAACCTCATCCTTCATAAATCCATCCGCCGACACGTCAACTCCCAAGTATCTGAAAACATTTACTTCTTCCATACTCCTCCTCCCCAATTTGATATCCAATTTTTCTTTATCTAAATCATTTGATACCCTCATCACCTTACTCTTTTCTATGTTCACTTTCAACTTTCTACCTTTACACACATTTCCAAACTCATCCACTAACCTTTGCAATTTTTCTTTAGAATCTCCCACAAGCACAGTATCATCAGCAAAAAGTAACTGTGTTAATTCCCATTTTGAATTTGATTTCCCAAAATTTAATCCCACCCCTCTCCCGAACACCCTAGCATTTACTTCTTTTACAACCCCATCTATAAATATATTAAACAACCATGGTGACATTACACATCCCTGTCTAAGACCTACTTTTACCGGGAAGTAGTCTCCCTCTCTTCTACACACCCTAACCTGAGCCTCACTATCCTCATAAAAGATCTTTACAGCATTTAGTAACTTACCACCTATTCCATATACTTGCAACATCTGCCACATTGCTCCCCTATCCACTCTATCATATGCCTTTTCTAAATCCATAAATGCAATAAAAACTTCCCTACCCTTATCTAAATACTGTTCACATATATGCTTCAATGTAAACACTTGATCTACACATCCCCTACCCACTCTGAAACCTCCTTGCTCATCCGCAATCCTACATTCTGTCTTACCTCTAATTCTTTCATTTATAACCCTACCATACACTTTTCCTGGTATACTCAATAAACTTATTCCTCTATAATTTTTACAATCTCTTTTGTCCCCTTTCCCTTTATATAAAGGGACTATACATGCTCTCTGCCAATCCCTAGGTACCTTCCCCTCTTTCATACATTTATTAAACAAAAGTACCAACCACTCCAACACTATATCCCCCCCTGCTTTTAACATTTCTGTCATGATCCCATCAGTTCCAGCTGCTTTACCCTCTTTCATTCTACGTAATGCCTCACGTACCTCCCCGACACTTACATTCTGCTCTTCTTCACTCCTAAAAGATGGTATACCTCCCTGACCAGTGCATGAAATTACCACCTCCCTTTCTTCCTCAACATTTAAAAGTTCCTCAAAATATTCTCGCCATCTACCTAATACCTCCCTCTCCCCATCTACTAACTCCCCTACTCTGTTTTTAACTGACAAATCCATACTTTCCCTAGGCTTTCTTAACTTGTTTAACTCACTCCAAAATTTTTTCTTATTTTCATTAAAATTTCTTGACAGTGCCTCTCCCACTCTATCATCTGCTCTCCTTTTGCTCTCTCTCACCATTCTCTTCACCTTTCTTTTACTGTCCATATACTCTGCTTTTCTTATAACACTTCTGCTTTGTAAAAACCTCTCATAAGCTAACTTTTTCTCTTTTATCACATCCTTTACTTCATCATTCCACCAATCACTCCTCTTTCCACCTACCCCCACCCTCCTATAACCACAAACTTCTGCCCCACATTCTAATACTGTATTTTTAAAACTATTCCAACCCTCTTCAACCCCCCACTACTCATCTTTGCACTAGCCCACCTTTCTGCCAACAGTCGCTTATATCTCCCCCGAACTTCCTCCTCCCTTAGTTTATACACTTTCACCTCCCTCTTACTTGTTGTTGCTACCTTCCTCTTTTCCCATCTACCTCTTACTCTAACTGTAGATACAACTAAATAATGATCCGATATATCAGTTGCCCCTCTATAAATATGTACATCCTGGAGCCTACCCATCAACTTTTTATCCACGAATACAAAATCTAACAAACTACTTTCCTTACGTGCTACATCATACCTTGTATATTTATTTATCCTCTTTTTCATAAAATATGTATTACTTATTACCAAATCTCTTTCTACACATAGCTCAATTAAAGGCTCCCCATTTACATTTACCCATTACTCTCACACTTGATTCAAAACTCCCCAAGCATTCACTCAACATTTCCCAAAATCTCTCTCTCTCCTCTACACTTCTTTCTTCTCCAGGTGCATACACGCTTTCTATAACCCACTTTTCACATCCAATCTTTATTTCACTCCACATAATCCTTGAATTAATATATTTAGAGTCCCTCTTTTCCTGCCATAGCTTATCCTTCAACATTATTGCTACTCCTTCTTTAGCTCTAACTCTATTTGAAACCTCTGACCTAATCCCATTTATTCCTCTCCATTGAAACTCTCCCACCCCCTTCAGCTTCGTTTCACTTAAAGCCAGGACATCCAGCTTCTTCTCATTCATAACATCCACAATCATCTCTTTCTTATCATTTGCACAACATCCACGCACATTCAGACTTCCCACTTTGACAATTTTCTTCTTCTTATTCTTTTTAGTAATCTTTACAGGAAAAGTGGTTACTAGCCCATTGTTCCCGGCATTTTAGTTGACTTTTACAACACGCATGGCTTACCTAGAGTTTACCTAGAGAGAGTTCCGGGGGTCAACGCCCCCGCGGCCCGGTCTGTGACCAGGCCTCCTTAGGTCAGTGTCCCAGGATGCGACCCACACCAGTCGACTAACACCCAGGTACCCATTTTACTGATGGGGAACATAGACAACAGGTGGAAAGAAACACGTCCAATGTTTCTGCTCTGGCTGGGAATCGAACTCAGGCCCTCACCGTGTGAAGTGAGAGCGTTAACCACCAGGCCACCAGAGCCTTAAGGAGGAAAGATTCTTATTCCACTTCCACATGGATATAAAAGGAAAAGTAATAAGACCATGAACTATTAAGATAAAATCAAAGAAAATTCAGATGAGTGTGTATAAATAAACGTGTACATGTATGTGTAGTGTGACCTAATATATATATATATATATGTATATATATTTTTATATATATTTATATATATATATATATATATATATATATATATATATATATATATATATATATATATATATATATATCCAGTAGACCAGCTCCTCCCAAACAGCTCAAACAGTCCCACTGGGACAAACCGATCATGGAAAAAGTCGCCAACACAATGCTCTCCAATGCTTCAGGAAAGGACAAAGCTCGTCTCCTGGCAGTGAAGGCACCACACTCAGGAGATTTCCTGTTAGCTGTTCCCAATTCCTCCCTGGGCACCCGTATCGACCCACAGGCCATTCGGATTGGTGTTGCTCTTCGCCTAGCCGCCCCCATCCTCACCGAACATTGGTGTATTTGCGGCATGGCGACAGCTGATCAATTCGGACTTCATGGTCTCGTGTGTCACACAGCTGAAGGGAAGTATGCCAGACATGAGGAGGTCAATGACATCATAAAGAGAAGCCTCGCCACAGCCCATTGCCCAGCTCAACGGGAACCCCAAGTACAGAGGTCTAATGGAAGTCAAAAGCGTCCTGATGGAGCCACTATGCTACCCTGGAAGGATGGAAAGCATATTTCCTGGGACTACACCTGTGCTGTCACATTGGCAGACACCTACTTGGCATATTCCATAGTGGAAGGGGGTGGAGCTGCCAGCCACAGGGAGACCCAGAAGATCCGAAAATATGAAGACCTTCCCCTTGCTATAACTTCATTCCAATAGGGTCGGAGACCCATGGAGCATGGGGCAAGTGTGCTCTAAAGTTCCTCAAAGAGCTGGATGAAAAGCTCATCATAGAAACCAAGGACCACAGGGCGACCAGCTTCCTCTTTCAGAGACTCAGTGTTGCGATCCAGAGAGGAAATGCCTGCAGCATTCTGGGCAAGCGGCCCACCGCAGGGGAGCTGGACGAAGTATTCGAGATGTAGCTCTGAGTTACCTATGTTGTTTTACTTTCTGTTGTATTTTTGTGAATGTTTGGCCAATGTATTTTGTCTTTAAATAAAACATACTTGAAATATAAGGGGTGGTAGGAGAAAATTCTCAAACAGCTTCAGGGAGAACCTTGAGTTTTCCCTGAAGCAAGTTTATTCTTTTCTCTGAGGATGAGGGTCCCTAGAACAATTGCCAATTGGGTTTAAAACATTACTTAAGTATCGTATTTTCCTGAAGATCATCTGGACATTTTTTTGGAGCGAATGCATCGGATGAAACTTATTTCTTAGGCTCTGTTTAAGCTTCCTGGGTTTTTCTCTTGCCTGAGAAATAATAATAAATTGATTATGATATATTTGTTCATTCATCTTCATACATAGCCGCATATTCGCGCATGCACAATGATACACAGATACACAGATGCATACTCAAAGATACATATACAATGAAACATTATATAAACAATAACTATAACTCACGCAAAGCGAACAATATGTACAGTGACAAAAATAACGTTCTGTGCACTGTTCTTTAAACATGAATGCTAGATATACACTCCCCACATACAAGCCCAGACATGCGCACACACACACACACACACACACACACACACACACACACACACACACACACACACACACACACACACACACACACGCACACGCACACGCACACACACACACACACTCACAAGGCGACCTACAGTAAACAATGCGCATAAACCATTACACTCCAATAAAATGAAGTCTAGCAGACACAAATGCGACTGCCTGCAAGCGAGTGGCAGACCATGGGAAAGGTTTGCCAGGGATGGAAGAGAGTCTGGAATAGAGGGGAGGGTGAGAGGGTGTGATGGGGATCACTAAAATGGAGGCAAGGAAAGAAATAGTCATATGTTATGGAAGTGGAGGAATAGGAGAGGGGATAAAGGTTGTGAGAGGGTATTAGTGGTGGAACGGGATGAAAGATAGAACTGACAATAGAAGGAAGTGGAGAGGAATAAGAGAGATAGAGAAGTGGGACTGAGGGCTTTAATGAGAGGTTTTTAGAAGAGAGGAGAGCGTCTTGAATAGGGATAAAAGAAAGAGAAAGAATTCTCTTCTCTAGAAGGACAGAGATGTAACGTGGACTCTCATTAGGGAGAGAGGTGACACCCGTGGCAAGGTCCACAATGAAAGAAAAACACCTTTCTCCACCCTGGCACACAAGGCTGGCACAAGTGGCCAGGGCTCCGCTGCCAACCAATTGCCCTGAAAAAGCCTTCGGGGCAAGAGAGAGCCTCTCCGTCGAGGCACCTTACGGTCGTTCGTATGCTCCCTCAGGCCCGGACTGTGGATCTTAGAGGGGCGGTGGGTGGGGACAACGAGGCTCTCAGGTGTTCTATTGTTTGGGCAAACCTCCCTGAGAGCACCTTGGTCTGGATCCAAGGTACAC
>NC_091310.1:32547786-32605286 GCF_038502225.1 Cherax quadricarinatus | reverse complement strand
AATTCTTTCTAACACGATCAGTGGCTATAAACATCTCAAAACTGCCCGTCTTTCTCCCATCCACAATACACGCACGCACACACACACACACACACACACACACACACACACACACACACACACACACACACACACACACACACACACACACATCAGCGTTGCTGATCAAAAATCGCTGGAATTTTGATGAGCTGGAGAGAGGAGATAGCGGAGAAGAAAGTGATTACATAGTGGGAACACTTCACTCTGGAGGTCCCAAGGTGGTAATAGCAGTGATGTATAACCCACCACAGAACAGCAGGAGGCCAAGGCAAGAGTACGACGAGAGCAATAGAGCGATGGTTGACACACTGGCTAGAGTGGCCAGAAGAGCTCATGCATGCAGGGCAAAGCTCCTGATCATGGGTGACTTTAACCACAAGGAGATCGATTGGGAGAACTTGGACCCACATGGGGGCCAAGATACATGGAGGGCTAAGATGATGGAGGTGGTACTGGAGAACTTCATGTACCAACACGTAAGGGACACTACAAGAGAGAGAGGAGAGGATGAACCAGCAAGGCTGGACTTAGTATTCACCTTCAGTAGTGCAGATATCGAGGACATCGCATATGAAAGACCCCTTGGGGCCAGTGACCATGTGGTTTTAAGCTTCGAATACACAGTAGAGCTACAAGTGGAGGGAGAAGCAGGAAGGCCAGGACGAATGAAGCCAAACTACAAGAAAGGGGACTACACAGGAATGAGGAACTACCTGAACGGGGTTCAGTGGAACAGAGAACTGGCAGGGAAGCCAGTTAATGAGATGATGGAATATGTAGCAACAAAATGCAAGGAGGCTGAGGAGAGGTTTGTACCCAAGGGTAACAGGAGTAATGAAAAAGCCAGGATGAGCCCATGGTTTACCCAAAGGTGCAGGGAGGCAAAAACCAAGTGTGCTAGGGAATGGAAGAAATATAGAAGGCAAAGGACCCAGGAGAATAAGGAGAACAGTCGTAGAGCCAGAAACGAATATGCACAGATAAGAAGGGAGGCCCAAAGACAATATGAAAATGACATAGCAGCGAAAGCCAAATCTGACCCGAAACTGTTGTACAGCCACATCAGGAGGAAAACAACAGTCAAGGACCAGGTAATCAGGCTAAGGAAGGAAGGAGGAGAGACAACAGGAAATGACCGTGAAGTATGTGAAGAACTCAACAAGAGATTCAAAGAAGTGTTCACAGAGGAGACAGAAGGGACTCCAGAAAGACGGAGAGGTGGGGCACACCACCAAGTGCTGGACACAGTGCACACAACCGAGGAAGAAGTGAAGAGGCTTCTGAGTGAGCTAGATACCTCAAAGGCAATGGGGCCAGATAACATCTCCCCATGGGTATTGAGAGAGGGAGCAGAGGCGCTATGTGTACCCCTAACAACAATATTCAATACATCTATCGAAACAGGGAGATTGCCTGAGGCATGGAAGACAGCAAATGTAGTCCCAATCTTTAAAAAAGGAGACAGACATGAAGCACTAAACTACAGACCAGTGTCACTGACATGTATAGTATGCAAAATCATGGAGAAGATTATCAGGAGAAGAGTGGTGGAACACCTAGAAAGGAATGATCTCATCAACAGCAGCCAGCATGGTTTCAGGGACGGGAAATCCTGTGTCACAAACCTACTGGAGTTCTATGACATGGTGACAGCAGTAAGACAAGAGAGAGAGGGGTGGGTGGATTGCATTTTCTTGGACTGCAAGAAGGCGTTTGACACAGTTCCACACAAGAGATTGGTGCAAAAACTGGAGGACCAAGCAGGGATAACAGGGAAGGCACTACAATGGATCAGGGAATACTTGTCAGGAAGACAGCAGCGAGTCATGGTACGTGGCGAGGTGTCAGAGTGGGCACCTGTGACCAGCGGGGTCCCGCAGGGGTCAGTCCTAGGACCAGTGCTGTTTCTGATATTTGTGAACGACATGACGGAAGGAATAGACTCTGAGGTGTCCCGGTTTGCAGATGACGTGAAGTTGATGAGAAGAATACACTCGATCGAAGACCAGGCAGAACTACAAAGGGATCTGGACAGGCTGCAGAACTGGTCCAGCAATTGGCTCCTGGAGTTCAATCCCACCAAGTGCAAAGTCATGAAGATTGGGGAAGGGCAAAGAAGGCCGCAGACGGAGTACAGTCTAGGGGGTCAGAGACTACAAACCTCACTCAAGGAAAAAGATCTTGGGGTGAGTATAACACCAGGCACATCTCCTGAAGCGCACATCAACCAAATAACTGCTGCAGCATATGGGCGCCTAGCAAACCTCAGAACAGCATTCCGACATCTTAATAAGGAATCGTTCAGGACCCTGTACACCGTATACGTTAGGCCCATATTGGAGTATGCGGCACCAGTTTGGAACCCACACCTAGCCAAGCACGTAAAGAAACTAGAGAAAGTGCAAAGGTTTGCAACAAGACTAGTCCCAGAGCTAAGAGGTATGTCCTACGAGGAGAGGTTAAGGGAAATCAACCTGACGACACTGGAGGACAGGAGAGATAGGGGGGACATGATAACGACATACAAAATACTGAGGGGAATTGACAAGGTGGACAAAGACAGGATGTTCCAGAGATTGGACACAGTAACAAGGGGACACAGTTGGAAGCTAAAGACACAGATGAATCACAGGGATGTTAGGAAGTATTTCTTCAGCCACAGAGTAGTCAGTAAGTGGAATAGTTTGGGAAGCGATGTAGTGGAGGCAGGATCCATACATAGCTTTAAGCAGAGGTATGATAAAGCTCACGGCTCGGGGAGAGTGACCTAGTAGCGATCAGTGAAGAGGCGGGGCCAGGAGCTCGGACTCGACCCCCGCAACCTCAACTAGGTGAGAACTAGGTGAGTACACACACACACACACACACGCACATACACACACACACGCACATAAACAACACACACACACACACAAACAACACACACACAGTTGTCTAGTTTTTATCATTATATATGTATTCCCTCCCTGGTACAACGCCCAGGAACAATGTGTATTCGTATGAAACATCAGATTTATACATTTTTTAAGGGTCAGGTAAAAGCCAACGGGATTGCTATTAATTTATTTAGAGTGATCCATGATTGGCTGTTTTGAGTTGGAATTGAGAGTGCAAAGGATGGGATGTAGGGAGAGAGAGAGAGAATGATGAAGGGATAAAGCATAGGGAAAAGACAGAATGAAAGGGGTGGAGAGAAAATAAAAGGTGGTTATAGAAGTGAAGGCGAGAGAGAAAGAGACAGAGAAAGTTGATAGACAGCTATTATACCACAGGACAGGAGGCTACCAGTAACTTTCTTTTAGCTTCACCTTCCTTAAGGAACTCCCGACTCAAGAGATCCTTCATTTCCCGACTGACTCGCATTCGAGAAGTTCTCTCATGTATAGACGTTAGTAAATAAATCAAATGACTAATTGAAAGTTGTGGCTCCTTTCCGAACACGATTTTTGTGTATGCGCCATTCTCTATAACCTGCCACTTAATATATCGCCGAGTCTGAAAAGGATAGAAGACCTTGCAAGGGTGATGCATCTCGAGTGTTGTTAGTATAGCAGAAGGCTCTCTCTCTCTTCGGCTCCACTCTCTCCGTCGCTCCCTCCTGCCACTGGTGGTATGAAAAAAGGGAGAGGGAGGGAGGGGGAAGTATAACATGGCACATCATACAATAAAAATGGCAGGGAATTTACTGAAGAGCGCCTTCAGCCCCTGACACTAGACATGGAACTACAAGCAGCATTGTTCCTGTAATACCACTCTCAGTGATCTTTCTCAAGGGTATTAGTCAATCCCGATGACATCACGCCATCAGTGGTGGTTCTCAAGATAATTTCATCACTGGTGGTTCTCAAGATCATCACTCCATCACTGGTGGTTTTCAAGATCATTCCATCACTCCATCAATGATCAGTCAATGATTGATAGTATTTTGGACACGTTCTGGTTCAATACATGAGAAGAAATCTCTTAATTCCAACACTGCGCCTAACAAATTATACTAAGCATAGTAATTTAACAAAGTAACAAACTACAGCTTAGAACATCACGTGTATTTATACACGAGTGCGCGCGCGCACACAATATATATATATATATATATATATATATATATATATATATATATATATATATATATATATATATATATATATATATATATATATAAATATATGTATATATATATATATATATATATATATATGTATATATATATATGCAATAAGATCACAGTAAACAGGTGATTTCAGAATATGCAAAACAACCACTCTGAAAAAATTGAGAAATTCCAAGCGCTTTCGTGACTACTCACATTAGTTCCTTGATAATGTGAGTAGTCACGAAAGCGCTTGGAATTTCTCAATTTTTTCAGAGTGGTTGTTTTGCATATATATATATATATATATATATATATATATATATATATATATATATATATATATATATATATATATATATATATATATATATATATATGAAGCTTGTATTAATAATTTTATAAACAAATACTTAGATTAAGGCGCCAAAATAAACGTTAAACCACTCTGCAGAAAATACCCAGGTTTATTGCTAGTATTTCAAATATATCTACTCACTCTGTCAACTAGTAATAAAAGAGTCGAAACATTATATTTATCGTATTACAGATCATCCCTAATTGGCACAGAATTCCATTCTATGTATGATTCTTGAGGTAGGTGGGTCTGTCCCTACGGCAGTGGCTTTGAGAGCGAGTTTGGGATCGCAGAATGCGAAGGATTC
Source organism: Cherax quadricarinatus (assembly GCF_038502225.1). Lineage (NCBI taxonomy): Eukaryota > Metazoa > Arthropoda > Malacostraca > Decapoda > Parastacidae > Cherax > Cherax quadricarinatus. The sequence continues at coordinate 32,600,489 of NC_091310.1, read as the reverse complement.
CGTTATGATGTGGTTGAAGGACTCCTGGGGATGTGTGTTCGCCAAAATGGCGTGGTCGAGATGGACGTGAAGGAGAGGATATGTAATGGAAAGAGCGAAGAAGAGGAGAAGGTGAGAGAGGGACGGATGGGCTGAGTGTGTGTGTGTGTGGAGAGACGATGATAACTGGGTGGTGAGGTCGCTGTGAGATTGTGAAGAGAGTGGAGGTAGGTGTGTAGGTGTGTGTAGGTGTGTAGGTGTGTGTGTGTGAGCATTATGTAATGCAAATACTATGCCAAGAAAAATCTATTTTTGGAAATTAGTACACACAGTAGGGTAAAGAAAGTTACTATTCAGAAAGTGGCTCAATGATGTTAGTTATGTTTTGACAAGATGGAGCAGAACGGGAAGACAAAGAGTGTGTTTAAATCCAGGATGAAAGGAAGGATTTGAAGAAGGCTTCCGAGGATGTGTGGGAAAGAGGATGCAAAGGTTTTGAGCACTAGGGCCGTGAGCATCAAACAGTCGTCATGTTTGAGCAATATAGACCGGAGTGGCAAACACGTGGTTTGTAAAAGTTAACGTGCTGTTGCAGTATGAGCTGGGTAGCAGTTATAGAGGGATTACCAGTTAGCCGGACTTGACTTCAGGAAGCTGGCAGTTCAATGCTTGCACTCTGAAGGATGGTTGGGGATTTTAGAGCTCAGGACAACTGATAAGTGATTTCTACGAACTTCGTGAAAGACAGCTACTCAATAACATATATGTCGTGCCGAAGATGTAAACTGGTCACTTAGCAAGAACTTATTTAAAATTAAGTCCTCTAAATTTTCTATTATACGTTTAAAGGTATATTTTTCATTTATGCTATTGTAAAAATTAACAATTTTGTAAAAAAGAACCCTAGAAAACTTACCAAATCTTACTATAACAAGGGCAATTTAATTTAGCGTCATCCAGTTATTTATATTATAGATAAGTTTACAATAATTTAATAATAAACAAACACAATTAAATGTATTTTTTTTCATTAGGCTCAGACATTTTTGCGAAATTATTGCATATACAAATTTTAGTTTGCCCTATTCGGCAAGAAGTGCGGTATATATATATATATATATATATATATATATATATATATATATATATATATATATATTTATTTATTTATTTATTTATTTATTTGTGTGTGTGTGTGTGTGTGTATGTGTGTGTCTCAGACTGAGGGACTGATTACTTCAAGTACTACACATGTGTTTTATTCATAATACCAGACTCGGTCGCCACTACACCAGCCCTGGTTGTCAAAGCCTGCACTATACCCGATAGTTACGATCTTTCTGGTGGGACAATAATAGGGCAAGAGTCCTCGCTTGGTACATTACCTGCTAATCAAAAGTTCGTGTTTCGTAACAAACACACTACTGTGGTACCACCCTTCATTCGATGTGGCAGCCGCGACGAACAGAACTACTCAAGGACCTGCAGTGAGATCACGTACAAACACCTACACACACACATGCAATATGTCGCGTCTCATGGCACGAACCCGTTATTACAAGCGAAACATTCCATCTATGCACATCACTCACAGACCCCAGTGTTTCATTACTGTTACGTGTGAGACTAACTGTAATACAATTGCAGCTACAGTGTACATATTCACCCCTATATCCCGCACCGTAAAAAAAAATAACACTGTCCAAACACGCTCATTATAACTCGCTCAGTATACGATCCTGCTGAGGACAGGAGAAGGGTGCATACCAGGTTTATAATATCCTCCAGCAATACCCTTCCTCCCATTTGCTCTCATGCTCTGCAACTGCCCTTCCCCTCTTCCTTCTTCCCTCTTACCCCTTTTCCCCCCCTCTCCTTTTAGCCAACAGGTGAACATCTACTAGACACCCACCCACTAACCAGACTGACGGGGACGAGGCACTGGACTCCGAGGGGAAGGGGGAAATAAAATGTACGAAGGAAAATATGAAAATCATTTTATATCTGCCAGTATCTCTTTGTCTCTTATCATTCTCTGCCTTCATCTCTCTCATTCATCTACTATTCCTTCTAGCCCAATTCGTCGTATCCATCACTGTCGCCTCACTAGTTTTCTCCCACCTCTTTTTTCTTTTCATTTTTCTCTTCCATGTGTCAGGAACATTGAACCTGCGCTTACTTATAGGTAATAGGGACACACCACAGCTAAGCTAGTGGCTTGGTTAGCAGCGTTCTCAGCTCACACACTGAGGGTTTGGTGATCGATTCCGGCAGCAGATGTATGTTTCCAAGCATCTGCAGTAAGCGGATACATGGGTGTTAGACGACTGGTGTGGGTCGCACCCTGGGAACAAGGTTATCCCTAAGTCGCCCTACATGCTCTGCATAAACAGGGGCTTTTTATATGTTATGCCAGTGACATCAACGAGGTCTGTAATAGCTGTATCGTGTACTTGTATAAATAATTTTTTTTATATTATTATTGTTGTTGTTATTATTATTAAGAGTCCGTTCTCTCTCCGTCTCTCACCTTTACTCCTATCTGTACTGGAGGATCAACTTCTCTGCGTACACAAACACAAACACACACACCTTTTAACACATACACACACTCACTAACCGACCCTATCCCTATCAACTAGTCAACACAGAGAGCCTTCGCAAGACCCTACTTAACCCGCACACCTTTGTCGCCTTCCCCAGGGCACCTCCTGGCCACCTACACCAAATTCTCCCTCTCGGTTCACCACCCCTCACTGACTCCTCCAGGCGGGTCATGGTGCCACCTATTCAACATCCTTTTCCATTAGAATTCGACGCCCTCACTACCCCTTACGAAGAGCACTACCTTCAGGCAAGTTGGTCTTATTGGCTCAGCAAATAGAATATCCTGGGCAGGAGAGATAGGGAACACATGATAAAGATGTATAAAATACTGAGAGGAATCGACAAAGTGGACAGAGACAGGATGTTCCAGAAATGGGACACGGCAACAAGGGGTCACAGTTGGAAGTTGAAGATTCAGAGGAATCATAGGGATGTTAGGAAGTATTTCTTTAGTCACAGAGTTGTCAGAAGTAGAATAGTCTGGGAAGGATGTAGTGGAGGCAGGATCCATAAATAGCTTTAAGAAGAGGTATGATAAAGCTCATGGAGCAGGGAGAGAGAGGACCCAGTAGCGATCAGTGAAGACGCGGGGCCAGGAGCTGTGAATCGACCCCTGCATCCACAACTAGGTAAGTACACGAGGGAAATCAGCCTGACGCCACTGGAGGACAGGAAGGTTGGAGAAGACATGATAACGACATACAAAGTACTGCGAGAAATTGACAGGGTGGACAAAAACAGGTTGTTCCAGAGATGCGACACAGAAACAAAGGGTCACAATTGGAAGTTGAGGACTCAGATGAGTCAAAGAGATGTAAGGAAGTATTTCTTCAGCCACAGAGTTGTCAGGAAGTGGAACATTCTGGCAAGTGGCGTAGTGGAGGCAGGAACCATATATAGTTTTAAGACGAGGTATGATAAAGCTAATGGAGCAGGGAGAGAGAGGACCTAGTTCCGATCAGGGAAGACGGGGGCCAGGAGCTCTGAATCGACCCCGGCAATCACAAATGGGTGAGTACATATAGGTAAGTACACACACACACACACACACACACACACGCACACACATGCAAACACACGCACACACACACACACACACACACACACACACGCACACACACACACACACACGCACACACACACACACACGCACGCACACACACACACACACACACACACACACACACACACACACACACACACACACACACACACACACACACACACACACACACACACACACACACACACACACACACACACACACACACACACACACACACACACACACACACACACACACACACACACACACACACACACACACACACACACACACACACACACACACACACGCACACACGCACACATTAAGTGACCTAGGTGAGTAACACAGTGAAGTATGATATACCTCAACATTCCGAGAAAGTTGTACATTAAACACATTAGACAATATTTTCTTAAAACAAAAAATAATTGATAGCTGCGGTTTACAAGAACGTGAAGTGTGCTAGATATCCTGGAAAATGTAATCAGTTATATAACAAAAGCAATTATGAAAGACAGGACGCACTCGCTCTCTAATTACAGTCAAAACTGTTTGATAAGTTTGCCCAGTTTAATTAAATTAAGCGAAATAACCAATATACACTACCGTATAAAAACATCAATAATTATAATAATTATTTAGAGCAGCCAAAATATTAATAGTTAAAACAATATTTGTCCAGCAGCGGCAATAAAAAACAATAATTAAAAATAAATTACATTAATGTGTGTCACTAAAAAAAAAAAAGGTAGGTGCTGCCTCTGCGTTAATATGTAATCGAGTCTTGTTTTAATGGGTTTCGAAAAAAGTATTATAAAATCGTGTCGGCAGCTTAGCGTATATGTTATTTAGGTATGAATGCTGGTATATGAAATATCCCTCATGGAGACTAAAACAGGAAAAATAAACGTTCTCTGTATCTTTCGAACTTCAACTGAAGAAGACCTCATTTGGTGGTCAAAATATAGAGGTGTTCCTCCTGTTTTTGTCTAGTGTGGATAATAAACTCTCGTTATTTGGGTATATTTATAGTGCTTCTGTATTAATTAGCAGACAGAACCTTCACTCTCCCATGACCAGTACTTGTATTTAGTCTATGTCGTCTGAAAACAGTAACTGTCTATACTCCGTCTATACACACATTAAACTACCACCATAACCTAATACACCATTACCTTACACTTACTTTAACTATTGAAACATTCCCGGTCTTTTACTGTTCACACAGTTACTTATATATATGTCTATCACACAAGTAACTAATACACAGAAATTTATGTAAGAGACGCTTCCGTCACCATGACCTTTCATAGTGGGGAAAAGTCTCACTCTCCTCATGAGCATTAACAACGTTAAGCAGTTTTCTATATATTCCACACAATTGCAACACAAGTATCATATCGTACCTGTTCGCGTGCCCATCTACTATTTCGAGGTCCATAATAGCAAGGAATAGGTAGATGATGAATAAGTCACATACGTAACACATAGGTATTTTTTTACCGATGTGTTTACCCTACAGTCGAATACAGGAGAATTTAACACTGGAGACAGTAGAGGTAGAGAGGTAGTTTCGAGGTGACTTAACCTGATTCTTTTTTCTCCTTCTCCCTCTTCCCCTTTCCACTTTCTCCTTTGGGTGTTCTTTCTTCTGCCTTGGGTATTTAGTCCTTTATTATTTCCCCTCTCCCTCTGTGTTTTTGTTCCTTCCCTCTGTGGGCCCCTAGTTCCCTTGCAGTGCTCCTCTCTCTCAGTCTTTGACTATCTCCACTACTACCATTACCACCACTACCGCTACTACTACTGCTGCTACTACTACTACTACCACTATTACTACTTCTCTACTTCATTTCCTACTACTGTCTTGTCCCGTCCCTCTCTGCTGGCCCATATATACTGCCTCCTCCTCTCCTTTCTGTTAGTGTGATTTTGTAAATGGTCCAAGTCAGACCGAAACGTCGTCGTAAGTGTCCTTCTATGTGCGGTTATTGGTGTATCAGTCCCTCATACTTGAGAGGTAGTCGCAAGATCCTTAGTTTTAGCGAAAATTCTCGACAATAAAAATACACGAGTGTTGTGTCTTATTTATCAAGTTGTCGGTATTAAACTGCGTTGAAAGGAATATCTATTTTCACTCATCCATGTACAGCTGCGATATCTTTACAAGGGTAAAAAAAAAAAAAAATACACGAAATGAAAGATTCAAGCTGGTTAGGTTAGCATTTTGAAAGGTCGTGTTAAGTTTTTGGTATTTGCAGTAGAGTTGTGTAGATACGTGGAGCAAACTTACAAGTAGCGTCTCACTGAAGCGGTCGTCTTGGACAGCTTTAAAAATTTATTAGAGAAATGTATGAAAACGGTAAATAAATCACGGAAATGGCTGGGGCTTGAACTCGTGGGAGGTGGGATTGCTATCGTCTTATTACGATTTCGAGTGTAATGAGAATGGTTGGGTGTGCGTAGCACCTGCCTACCACGGACAGTAGGCCTATTGCGGAACTCCCCTTTTATGCCTTTTTTTTTTTTTTAGCGTACACGCTTGGTCCATATATCCTTCTCAACTTTTAAATTCACCTTTTTTTTCATCTATAGTCATATTTTCCGTCTTTCATGTTACGCTTCAGACAACAATTCTGCCAGACAATTTATATGCAATACTCAACAGACTTATTCTCCTATAACTCATGCACAGTAATATACGCCTTTCGCTTTAATCAAGGTAACTACGCATTTTCTTTGCCAAGTCACAGGCACTTTACCTGCCGACTATACTTTCGAACGAAAAACTGAAACACACTTACACAAGTGAGACGTGAAATATTACAGCAATGTTTGCACCAGAATGGGCTTTGGCAATCCAATGATAAAGCCTCGGTAGGGCGAAACGTTTCATTAATATAAGTAACATTTAAAATGCGTCTGGGAATAATCATACCAAAAGAATCCATCAAAGGTATTTGTGTAAGAATAGAACACGTTTTTGAGAATTTCTTAACACATACCGGCTAGATTTTCTCCCCTAAGAAATCCGACTTTGAAACTGCTGCTGCTCCTATATTACTATACTACTACTACTACTACTACATGTCATACTATAAATTCTCCAGCTATTACTACTACTATAACCACCAATTCCACTTATATTCTCACTAATACTTCTAATTCTACAATTTAACCCACTGCCACTTCAGCCATTTACAATAATAATTTCATTAATTCAACCTCTTCACACTTTACCTTCTCTTCTCTTCTTTTCCTCCTCCTTTTACTTCCTCTTCTTTTCCTCCCTTTTTGCACCTTTACTTTATTCCTCCTTTTCCCCCCTTTTCTTCCTACCCCTTTTCTTCATGCTTTTCTCCTTTTCTTCCTCCTTTCCTATCTTATCTTTCTCCTCGACCATTATCGGTATCATCTGGTTGATAGGTTTTCAAGAGGGGGCTTTGTATCCCTCTTTGTTTGCACAGTTTTACGTTCATGTAGAGCTCTGTGGAACACTTCGTAAAGTCTTGCATTAATCCTACAATATCTCACAAGATCCTTTTACTGGGAGAGAGAGAGAGAGAATCGGGAATGGAAGTGAGGAGGAGAGATCAGAGAAGGAGCCAATGATAATTTAGAGTAGAAAGAAGAGGAGGGAAGTGGATGTAAAATGTGAGAGAAGGAATTTCATATTCAAATTAGATGAATTATGAGGATAAAATTAAAAATTAATGGCTACCTAAATTTTTAATGGTGCTGATGAGCTTTACGAGAAAAGAACAATAAAAAAAAAAGACTGAAAACAATTAAATGTTAAATGAAGGCGAGGAGGAAATGCTATGATCATCTATAGTTTCACGAGGGGCTATGAAAAGTCAGACAGGCGGCAATGTCTCATAAGCAAGACTAAGGGAAAAGAGAGGACAGTCTGTTAGTGCGTAACACGCGGAGCTAACTGTAAACTTTGTACGACTTGATAAAAGCTCTACACAGAGGAACTCGAGGAGCGTCCTATGTGGCGAGTTCTATGTATTATGTGTGAAACGAATTACATGAGCAAACAAAATAGCTAAGAACTGTTTTGTTTGTGTATACATTTCGTATGCCTGGACAATATATTTCTTCCCGAGGTCACTTTCAGTCCCATATCACAGACACTACGACCTCTACGGGTTAAGTTCTTTCAAATAAAAATAAATCTACACTGAACGGATTGATATTATAATAAAAGATTATTCTGAGCATGTTTTAATCAATGAAACGTATTTAATGACAGTGTGATTGATGACAGCAGTGAGGCCCAGGAAGGGATTTTGGGTGCAACTGGTTAAAAATATTAAAAATAAATGGCATGACAGACACAGTGACAAGCGGTTGTCGTAAATAATAATCTTTTATCCTACACGACAACCCTGTACGCCTAGGCTTGTAAGGATGGGAAGAACACGAAAATAAAGGAAAAACAGAAATGATGTAAAATTTATTTTTAAGGAAAAACACGAATATTAAATTTCACAATACGATAGGAGTATAATTGCTCTAAATATATGTGCAAAGAAACTTAAATACCTGATTAGACATTCCTCAGGTCTAATTTGAATCTGAAGAACATATCCGGAAGCTTACAGAATGAATAATCAAGACGAGACAGATTCCCAATGGCATCCGCCATGCAAAATCAACTTATATTAATTCCGAGAGCAGGGAAAGAGCTTTCAACACTTCGCAGAACTACAGAACACACACACACACACACACACACACACACACACACACACACACACACACACACACACACACACACACACACACACACACACACACACACACACACATTCATTCATTCCCTCCTAAACACATTGCGCAAAAAAGGGAAGTCTGTTGACATCAGATAATTTCCTCCAAGTGTAAGCGAAAGTATTTTGGTGAATATGTTATATAATTTTAATAAATACCTTAGTTATTTGCAATGTACATTAGGAGGAATTTTATGAAAAAACTTGTAGAAACCTTAAGATTAACCATTTGCTCTTAACACTTTTGACTCGTTCTTCAGCTTCCAGAGAAGCTCAGGTTTACTTATTACCTAAGAACATAAGAATGAAGGAGCACTGAAACAGACCTACTGGCCTATCCGAGGCAGGACCAAATCTCCCAACGGCTTAAGCCAACGCCTTGACCTAGTCAGGTGAGTCATGTCACTTAAGGGAGGAGCACGGCATCCGACCTAGTGGCACAAGCTAGTCAGGTCCAACTCACACCCACTCACACCCACTCACACCCACCCACACCCACCTATTTTTAAAACTACACAATGTCTTAGCTTCTATGACGGTACTCGGGAGTTTGTTCCACTCATCCACAACTCTATTACCAAACCAGTGCTTTCCTCTATCCTTCCTGAATCTGAATTTTTCCAATTTAAAAACCATTGCTGCAAGTCCTGTCTATGTTAGATATTTTTAGCACGCTATTTACATCCACTTTATTAATTCCTGTTTTCCATTTATACACCTCAATCAAATCCTCCCTAATTCTACGTCTTTCTAGAGAGTGCAGATTCAGGGACCTCAGTCTATCCTCATAGGTAAGATTTCTGATACATGGGATCATCTTTGTCATCCTCCTTTGTACGTTTTCCAGTGCATTTATATCTATTCTGTAATATGGAGACCAAAACTGTGCAGCATAATCTAAATGAGGCCTAACCAAGGATATATAGAGTTGAAGAACAACCTGAGGACTTCTATTATTTTTACTTCTTGCTATGAAGCCAAGGATTCTGCTAGCTTTATTGCGAACATTTATGCACTGTTGTCTTGGTTTCAGATTACTGTTAACAAGAACTTCTAAATCTTTTTCGCAATCCATAATATTAAGGTCCACATTACTTAGTTTATATGCGGCATGGTTATTGTCCTGTCTAACATTCTGAACTTTGCATTTGTCTATATTAAACTGAATCTGCTACTTCGCCGACCACTGCATCAGTCTATTCAAATCGTCCTGGAGTTATAGAGAAGGTACACGCCTCAGGTATCTTGATTAAAAGGACTCTGCTTATAAGAAGCTCTGCGGCGTGGCAACTGTACTGAAGTATTCACATTTACATGATTACAGACCAAATAGATATTTGAACACACACACACACACACACACACACACACACACACACACACACATATACACACACACACACACACACACAAGAGATTAGTGCAGAAGCTAGAGCATCAGGCGCATATAACAGGAAGGGCACTGCAATGGATCAGAGAATACCTGACAGGGAGGCAACAACGAGTCATGGTACGTAATGATGTATCACAGTGGGCACCTGTGACGAGCGGGGTCCCACAGGGGTCGGTCCTAGGACCAGTGCTATTTATGGTATATGTGAACGACATGATGGAAGGGTTAGACTCAGAAGTGTCCCTGTTTGCAGATGATGTGAAGTTAATGAGGAGAATTAAATCTGATGAGGACCAGGCAGGACTTCAAAGAGACCTGGACAGACTGGACACCTGGTCCAGCAAATGGCTTCTCGAATTTAATCCTGCCAAATGCAAAGTCATGAAGATAGGGGAAGGGCACAGAAGACCACAGAGTATAGGCTAGGTGGCCAAAGACTGCAAATCTCACTCAAGGAGAAAGATCTTGGGGTGAGTATAATAACGAGCATGTCTCCGGAAGCACACATCAATCAGATAACTGCTGCAGCATATGGGTGCCTGGCAAACCTGAGAACAGCATTCCGATACCTTAGTAAGGAATCGTTCAAGACACTGTACACCGTGTATGTCAGGCCCATACTGGAGTATGCAGCACCTGTTTGGAACCCGCACTTGATAAAGCACGTCAAGAAACTAGAGAAAGTACAAAGGTTTGCGACAAGGTTAGTTCCAGAGCTAAGGGGAAAGTCCTATGAAGAAAGATTAAGGGAAATCGGCCTGACGACACTGGAGGACAGGAGGGTCAGGGGAGACATGATAACGACATATAAAATACTGCGTGGAATAGACAAGGTGGACAAAGACAGGATGTTCCAGGGAGGGGACACAGAAACAAGAGGCCACAATTGGAAGTTGAAGACACAAATGAGTCAGAGAGATATTAGGAAGTATTTCTTCAGTCATAGAGTTGTAAGGCAGTGGAATAGCCTAGAAAATGACGTAGTGGAGGCAGGAACCATACACAGTTTTAAGACGAGGTTTGATAAACCTCATGGAGCGGGGAGAGAGAGGGCCCAGTAGCAACAGGTGAAGAGGCGGGGCAGGAGCTAAGACTCGACCCCTGCAACCACAAATAGGCGAGTACACACTATACAGTTTAATAAATCAAATGATAAAACTCAGCACGAGTAAGTCTCCTCACATGTTTTACTAATTAATGAGGACAACTTTGTGTTAAATATATTTAAAATGACATAAACTTTTCTTTTTAATTTCACGTTTAATTACACGTGTTAGCTGTTCGTGGTCCTCCCAAAGTGAGCGTAAAGAAATGGGATTTCTCGATCAATGTCGAAATCTCAATATATATTTTATTATTTTTTTTTTATTATCACACTGGCCGATTCCCACCAAGGCAGGGTGGCCCGAAAAAGAAAAACTTTCACCATCATTCACTCCATCACTGTCTTGCCAGAAGGGTGCTTTACACTACAGTTTTTAAACTGCAACATTAACACCCCTCCTTCTCAATATATATATATATATAATTTCACCTAGGGGGCAAAAAGATAGACTCGGGGAGTAGTACAAATTACTACTGAAACAACGTTTCACTCAGTGCGCAGAGACATCAAGCTTGTTCTGCAACGCGTTATCTTCACATCTGTTAGCAGGAAGCACGATATAAAAAAAAAAGGTTGAAGGAAAGAAAATTGAAGGTGATATATGGCTGGAACAATACACAACTAATTCACACATTAGAGTTACTTCTTTTTACTCGACGTTTGGGTCCGTTATAAACCGTGATGACGAGTTTTATGATCAAAACTAAGCGTTAAACCCACAAGGGTCACACAGCGCTGATAAACCGTGATGAATTCACGACTGAGACAGAAGATACTGAGCAAAATATTGAAGCGACCGGACAGAAACGTCGTCTGAACACTTATACATTAAAAACTAACTCACAAATTGGAGATAAGAGACTTAACAGACACATACTAACAGATACATATTAACACATACATACTAACAGATACATACTAACAGATACATACTAACAGACACGTTACAAGACATGCTAAAAGACACACGCTAAAAACACATGTTAACAAACACATGCTAAAATACATGCTAACAGATACATACTAACCGACACATGTTAACAGACGTATTCAGATACATGCTAACAGACATGCTAACAGACACATATTAATAGACATATGTTAACAGATACATACTAAGAGGCACATTCTAACAGTCACATGCTAACAGACACATACTAACAGACTACAGAGACATGCTAACCGACACATACTAGCAGACACATACTAACAGACACACAGTAACAGTAACAGACATATGCTAACAGACATATGCTAACAGACTAACAGACACATACTAACAGACTAGCAGACACATACTAACAGACTAAGAGACACATAACACATACTAACAGACATGCTAACAGACACTCGCACACATAAACAAAAAGAAACAATGAACAATAAAAGGGGGCAGAAATCGAAGGACCATAAAGATACTGATAACGAAACAACTCCCAAAACGAAACAGAGAAAGAGAACTCAAAATGAGGATAAATAATGCAGAAAGTCATTAAAACAACGAATGCTCTCATTAGTACTGTCATTACTACTCTCATCAGCGCGAATAATAATTTCTGCGCTGAGTAGCATAAAATCAGATTATCATTCACTGCGCTGACCAGAAATAAGCAGTTTCCTGATTAATGAGTGACGATGAGCGATGGTCTGGATTTATCCACCTCCAACCGAGGTCATTTTAATATGCTGACGAGAACCTCAGTTGTGGGTCACGATTTACAGCCAATCTGTTTTGTCACATGGAGGTTTTCTACCAACACACACACACACACACACACACAAACGATAACGCTCTTGGAGCAAAGAAGCGAGGCCTGGAGCTAAGGCTCGACCCCTTCAACCACAAATAGGTGAGTACACGCGCACACCATATATATATATATATATATATATATATATATATATATATATATATATATATATATATATATATATATATATATATATATATATATATATAGAAAGGGGTTTAGTTATAGGTAATACATATTTTAAGAAAAAGAGGATAAATAAGTATACAAGATATGATGTAGGGCGAAATGACAGTAGTTTGTTGGATTATGTATTGGTAGATAAAAGACTGTTGAGTAGACTTCAGGATGTACATGTTTATAGAGGGGCCACAGATATATCAGATCACTTTCTAGTTGTAGCTACACTGAGAGTAAAAGGTAGATGGGATACAAGGAGAAGAGAAGCATCAGGGAAGAGAGAGGTGAAGGTTTATAAACTAAAAGAGGAGGCAGTTAGGGTAAGATATAAACAGCTATTGGAGGATAGATGGGCTAATGAGAGCATAGGCAATGGGGTCGAAGAGGTATGGGGTAGGTTTAAAAATGTAGTGTTAGAGTGTTCAGCAGAAGTTTGTGGTTACAGGAAAGTGGGTGCAGGAGGGAAGAGGAGCGATTGGTGGAATGATGATGTAAAGAGAGTAGTAAGGGAGAAAAAGTTAGCATATGAGAAGTTTTTACAAAGTAGAAGTGATGCAAGGAGGGAAGAGTATATGGAGAAAAAGAGAGAAGTTAAGAGAGTGGTGAAGCAATGTAAAAAGAGAGCAAATGAGAGAGTGGGTGAGATGTTATCAACAAATTTTGTTGAAAATAAGAAAAAGTTTTGGAGTGAGATTACCAAGTTAAGAAAGCCTAGAGAACAAATGGATTTGTCAGTTAAAAATAGGAGAGGAGAGTTATTAAATGGAGAGTTAGAGGTATTGGGAAGATGGAGGGAATATTTTGAGGAATTGTTAAATGTTGATGAAGATAGGGAAGCTGTGATTTCGTGTATAGGGCAAGGAGGAATAACATCTTGTAGGAGTGAGGAAGAGCCAGTTGTGAGTGTGGGAGAAGTTCGTGAGGCAGTAGGTAAAATGAAAGGGGGTAAGGCAGCCGGGATTGATGGGATAAAGATAGAAATGTTAAAAGCAGGTGGGGATATAGTGTTGGAGTGGTTGGTGCAATTATTTAATAAATGTATGGAAGAGGGTAAGGTACCTAGGGATTGGCAGAGAGCATGCATAGTTCCTTTGTATAAAGGCAAAGGGGACAAAAGAGAGTGCAAAAATTATAGGGGGATAAGTCTGTTGAGTGTACCTGGTAAAGTGTATGGTAGAGTTATAATTGAAAGAATTAAGAGTAAGACGGAGAATAGGATAGCAGATGAACAAGGAGGCTTTAGGAAAGGTAGGGGGTGTGTGGACCAGGTGTTTACAGTGAAACATATAAGTGAACAGTATTTAGATAAGGCTAAAGAGGTCTTTGTGGCATTTATGGATTTGGAAAAGGCATATGACAGGGTGGATAGGGGGGCAATGTGGCAGATGTTGCAAGTGTATGGTGTAGGAGGTAGGTTACTGAAAGCAGTGAAGAGTTTTTACGAGGATAGTGAGGCTCAAGTTAGAGTATGTAGGAAAGAGGGAAATTTTTTCCCAGTAAAAGTAGGCCTTAGACAAGGATGTGTGATGTCACCGTGGTTGTTTAATATATTTATAGATGGGGTTGTAAGAGAAGTAAATGCGAGGGTCTTGGCAAGAGGCGTGGAGTTAAAAGATAAAGAATCACACACAAAGTGGGAGTTGTCACAGCTGCTCTTTGCTGATGACACTGTGCTCTTGGGAGATTCTGAAGAGAAGTTGCAGAGATTGGTGGATGAATTTGGTAGGGTGTGCAAAAGAAGAAAATTAAAGGTGAATACAGGAAAGAGTAAGGTTATGAGGATAACAAAAAGATTAGGTGATGAAAGATTGAATATCAGATTGGAGGGAGAGAGTATGGAGGAGGTGAACGTATTCAGATATTTGGGAGTGGACGTGTCAGCGGATGGGTCTATGAAAGATGAGGTGAATCATAGAATTGATGAGGGAAAAAGAGTGAGTGGTGCACTTAGGAGTCTGTGGAGACAAAGAACTTTGTCCTTGGAGGCAAAGAGGGGAATGTATGAGAGTATAGTTTTACCAACGCTCTTATATGGGTGTGAAGCGTGGGTGATGAATGTTGCAGCGAGGAGAAGGCTGGAGGCAGTGGAGATGTCGTGTCTGAGGGCAATGTGTGGTGTGAATATAATGCAGAGAATTCGTAGTTTGGAAGTTAGGAGGAGGTGCGGGATTACCAAAACTGTTGTCCAGAGGGCTGAGGAAGGGTTGTTGAGGTGGTTCGGACATGTAGAGAGAATGGAGCGAAACAGAATGACTTCAAGAGTGTATCAGTCTGTAGTGGAAGGAAGGCTTGGTAGGGGTCGGCCTAGGATGGGTTGGAGGGAGGGGGTAAAGGAGGTTTTGTGTGCGAGGGGCTTGGACTTCCAGCAGGCATGCGTGAGCGTGTTTGATAGGAGTGAATGGAGACAAATGGTTTTTAATACTTGACGTGCTGTTGGAGTGTGAGCAAAGTAACATTTATGAAAGGATTCAGGGAAACCGGCAGGCCGGACTTGAGTCCTGGAGATGGGAAGTACAGTGCCTGCACTCTGAAGGAGGGGTGTTAATGTTGCAGTTTAAAAACTGTAGTGTAAAGCACCCTTCTGGCAAGACAGTGATGGAGTGAATGATGGTGAAAGTTTTTCTTCTTCGGGCCACCCTGCCTTGGTGGGAATCGGCCAGTGTGATAATAAAAAAAAAAAAAAAAAAAAAAAAAAAAATATATATATATATATATATATATATATATATATTATATATATATATATATATATATATATATATATATATATATATATATATATATATATATATATAAATATATATATATATATATATATATATATATATATATATATATATATATATATATATATATATATATATATATATATATATATATATATATATATATGTCGTGCCGAATAGGCAGAACTTGCGATCATCTTGGCTTCTTGCCATATAGGACAAGTGAAAATTTGTGTATGCAATAATTTCGCCAAAATCATTCTGAACCTTACGAAAAAAATATATTTCATTGTGTTTGTTTAGTATTATGTTATTGTAAGCGTTTCTAAAATAGATTTAGTTGGATTAGGCTAAAATAAATTATGCTTGTTATAATAAGGTTAGGTAAGTTTTCTAAGATTCTTTTGGTGCAAAATTATAAATTTTTACATTAACATTAATGAAAAAAATATATCTTTAAACGTACAAGAGAAAATTTTAGAAAGAACTTAATTTTAAAGGAGTTCTTGCTAATTGACCAGTTTTACATATTCGGCACGACATATATATATATATATATATATATATATATATATATATATATATATATATATATATATATATATATATATATATATATATATATATATATATATATATAATATATATATATATATATAATTTCAGAGACAGTCTCCTAATATCACTATCTTTCCACAGCTCCAAAAGCTTTCAATAATAAACAGAAGAATGGACGGAGATTCGAACCGTGGTCTTGGCTAGTAGCAGAACCGGCGTTTTACCACTGAAGTGGGAAGAGACAGTAGGGTGACAGATGGTGGCCGCTCATTGGTAAAGCGCTGGATCTACTACTAATCTGTTCATTCTCTTCTGTGTGATCTCCATCTTTATCTCTCCGTCACTGTACATCCGATTCGTTGAAAATATCTATCTTACAATGGTGCATAAATCTCATTTATCTTACTCTCTATTTCTACATCTTTTCTCCATCTCTCACCCACCCACCTCTGGTCCCTTGTCTTTTTATTTTCTCTCTCTTTCTCTCTCCGTCTCTTCCTGCCTCTGTTTTCCTCTCGCTTGAAGAACACTTATAACACCTTTTTCTTCATGTTCCTCTCCGCATTTTTCCTCTCAAACGTCAAGCTTGATAAGTCTTGTTAGATGCTATTATAAAAGTTGAAACAGGAGGGCGAAGCGAAACTGTCATTGTCACTTAAGACATAGTCCTCTGCAGAGCTGCTCTACTCCAAATAATTATTTTCTATTTTTTCCTTTATGCAACACATGGGAATCTTTATTGAAGAAACGTTTCGCCACACAGTGGCTTCATCAGTCCAATACAAAGTAGAAATGGGTAAGGAGAGTAGAAGTATGAGGTAATCAGTCCCTCAACCTGGAATCGATGTGTTCAGTCCATGTGTTGCATAAGTGTCCCAATTCTTCAACTTGTCGGTTTTCAAAACCATTCATCACATATTTTTTCCTGAATATTTTGGTTTAATCCTCGCCTTTTGGGGGCGAATTTTCTGTCTAATTCATTAGCCGACACAGTTTAACTTTCTATCCAGTTCAAAAATCAAATTGGATGTTTTAAGCTATCTTTGATGCTCTGATTACAAATCTGAGGTAGTGTGGTCCGTCACGTATTTTTTTCTTGAAATCTTATGCTCATTATTTTGGCTGCTTAAGTCTGAAGACCCGCATGATATATATTACCTAAAAATCAAAGGTGTTATATTATGCATAGATATTAAGTGTGGTGGATGTAATGGCAAAAACTAAATGAAATTTCCCTTCAGTCATACAAACAGATTTACGTAACAGTTTTCAGGATTTTTAGTCTGCAGTTTCAAGTCTCCTCTCTTGCCTTATACTTTCACTTACAAATTTTCGTTTTCCTTCTTTCTGTTCATCTATTATTCTTTATTCTCCATTTCTCTCTCGTTCACAGCTTTTAATAGTTTCCTTGGCTTTCCAGCACCAGTGTCCAGCAGTAGTCGACCATCAACTGATCGTCAGGTTTCCTTAATATCTCTCCTCAAATGACGGCTATGTCATGGTGAAATATTTCACCATGTTTATCACTAACGTCGCAAAGGTTTGGCTTTTAAAAGTCATGGTGAGAATGGATGAAATGAAACACAAATAACCCGCATATAAAAGAGAGAAGCTTACGACGACGTTTCGGTCCGACTTGGACCATTGAGAAAGTCAGGAAGCTTGCACAAGTGTTCTTGAATGGCATACATGCTTTCAGCTCAGAGTCTTTGAGACTTTTTCGAAATGAGGATTATTTAGTAACATCAGAATTTGATGTCCGATAACGATACCTTTTTTCAGTTTTGCGTCACTATCTTTGGGAAACCTCTCCTTCAGATAGGTAAATCCTGCACCATATTTGTTCGAAGCATTGAGAAAGTTTTAATGAAGCCTAGCTTGAGGTATAAAGGCGGAAGTTCTTTGGATCGACTAATGAGCTGAGTTGAATGCTTGTTATGCTTTCCTCATACGATTCCCGAGACGGCCACGTACGTTGAAATTAGTACCGCTTTATATCTTTACTGTGCCACAGGCACAGGAAACAGAGATATATTGTAAATTTACCTTGCTGTTCGAGTGTCGAACCTGTTACTTTTAGGTTACCACAATTTTTTCTCCCAAATCTTTCAATCAGACCTACACGTTTTTGCCTTGTTTCACATGTTTCTTTTATGTCTCTAGCGAGAGAGCGTCATGATGGTTACTTGGTAGGGAGTTGCCAGTGTGAAGCGAGGCTGCTTTCAGACTTGTTTTGGTGAAATAAATCAGCAAACTGCACATTTCAGAATAATGATGTTTATCATAAGCCTCGAAAATTCCATTAACATTACAGCAGTAATGTATTGATTCATCCAATTAAAAGCAAGTTTCTAGGCTTTTCTCTCACTATCTGAAACTGATTATTGTGTCTTAGTGCAGTAAATTCCTCTGGTGCAGTCTTGAATTAAGTAACTCTGACTGTTCCTTGTATAAATTATGATCATGCACAAGATCGTTAAGGACACATTAAGCCTCTAGAACTGGTTCCTGGTTGACTCCAGCTTGTTCAAACTCGGAATCTGAGCTCCTGGGCTTTTCATCATTCAAGACATCTTTACAGAAAGGTGGTACTGGAATAATGAGGCTCTCTGAATGTTCCATCGGTCTCGGTTGCAAAAGGAAGATCTGGATATGTTATTTTGGATTTATTTTTTGATGAAAATCCCTACACTTTCGTGATACAGGAATAACAATCCATGACGTAACCTTTAAGGTTCCTTCCTTTCCACTGGGACTGCAAATAACATGAATAACTTCTTTTCAGCAAACCACTCGCTTCTGGAGTCGGAACAAGACAGACAACAGCGATGAGGTGCCCACAGCATGTCCTGATCTTCGACCTTCACATCAAAGTAGTGAAAATAAGCTGTTTTCACAAGGGGACGTGATGTTTGGTCTTTGCTTTGTCGGAGTAAAGCCACCATATATCTAACAAAAAAAATACTACAGTTTAAGCACCCACAAGGCATTTAGGTTTGTAACTTAGCTGTTGAAATTACTACTTACTCTGAAAAAGAGAAAACGTACAATCCATTAGTGATAAAACAATCTCATCAATCAGTAAAAAAAATAAATCATCCTCCATCAAACGACCAAACACTCAGTAGACAATAATACAGCTGAAAAGTATTTACTACAAACAATGTTCGCGTTGAAGCAAAATAAAGTTCGGATATAAATTCAGCGTCACTAAATTAGTTAGAAAAGCATACTTTTAACCGAACTCGACCCCTCGTTGACCAGCGCTCTGAGAGAAAAAGAATCTATTATGTGTGAATAAGAAGAAAATATATCGCTGGAACAAGGAATGTAGGTTCACATTTTATTACATCAATTTTACTTACGTATATTTTAAGATTAAATTTATTTTTATAAAATATATTTTTCGTCTCAATTTACTTACCATCAATTTACTACGCAGGACTTCCATTTTTTTTTAATTCATTTGTTTTTGCTTGTTTTGATTATTCAAAAACTTTTTAAAAAATATTAATGATCCATGTATTTATTTAATTTTTTTATGTACATTCCGTACAATCAAATGTTCCTTATTATATATATATATATATATATATACATATATATATATATATATATATATATATATATATATATATATATATATATATATATATATATATATATATATATATATATATATATATATATATTGACTTTCTGTCGTCACTCACTTCGACTTTTACACAATTGTTCTGGTTTTATTCTTAAAGTATTTCTCCTCTACCTCCTGCTCCTGCTGCCCCTCCTCTTCCTCTTACTACTGATACTGCTGCTTCTCCTCCTCTTCCTCCTCCTCCTCCTCTTCCTCCTCCTCCTCCTCCTCCTGCTCATCCTCCTGCTCCTTCTGCTACTCTCGCTGCTGCTGTCCTCCTCTAATTTTCCTTTACTTTATATCCTTATCTAATCATCTTTCCTTTCCTCACCGTCTAATCCTCAGACTTTCCTGGCATCACAGGAAGGTCAAAATGATGTTTTCAGAAAATCCTTGTTAAAAAAAGTTAGCTTATTACTGGCCGGCTAATATAGCCAGCTTTACTGGCGGTCGACGGCTAACAAGACAGACTTATGTCTTATTTGCGACTCCCCCGTCATATATCTTCACTATATTCTGAAGCTCGCATAATATGTCTTCCTAGTTCTTGAAGCTTTCTTGGAATACTCCTTGTTATGCTTCGAGCTTCAAACTGTTTGTATCTAATGTGTTTTGTATCTTAAAATGCGATACTCGTCTTTAATTGGTTTTGATTTAGAGCATGTCGAGAACTTTGATAAGTGCTCAGTATTTTACCTATTTCATGGATTTATGTAATTCAGCTCATTCTTGTTTTATCTATATACTTAATCGTCTTATGCACCTCGAGTGCTCTGAATTATTATAGTCAAAACTAAGCGCTATACCAGGGTGTTTTAATTATTATAATCATGGGGGAGCGCTAAATCCGTAGGATGATACAGCGCGTGGGGGAAGGGGGGGTAGAAGGTATTCAGGCTCAATTCAGGGAACTGGAGCACAGCTCCAATTCCCTTGATCAAAGAGCCCCTCACCAGCGTCAAGGAACCTCTCTTGAGGGAAGTGTGTTTTAAAGCTAAGCAGCCAACGCTTATTTTTTGGAACTATGTCGAGGAATTTCTGATGTACATCCAGTCTTTTTATATATCGTGGATTTAGTTGTGCCTCAAATTATTTTTCCTAACTATCGTCTTTCAAGGAATGTTCGATGCACCTCTTAAAGTTTTATGTTTTTGAAGCCTATAAATGAATTTCTCCTCAAATTATTTTGATACAAACCACGGTACGTGTGGGGTTGGAATCCAGAGCAAGTCAGTCGTAAAACTCCAGGCCAGTGCGTAAACCACGACTCACTCGCCATGGGATCTAACCGCACCCTTACCGTGGCTTGTTTGCAATCATATTCCGATTTCGTGAGTTATCTTGATACTGTTATGTCTTATTTTTGTCATTCGTTTCATGCACTGTTATATACACGCGTCTACTGTAAAACGTATTGAAAATTTTCTGTGTACATTTCCATTCGCGCGGAAAAATCTAATCTACCTTCTGTCTCTGCACATCTCTCAAAATCGTAAAAGCATTTTACGATTTTACGATTTCGTAAAAGCATTTTACGATTTTGGAGAGACAGAAAAACAGAAGTGTCAGTGAATTTATTAAGTGGTGGAACATCAACAAGTAATGTGCACTTATCTGGACATTGCGCTTAAATGATTTCTTGTTGCACAGGACTTGTGGTCATTTGACAGAGATCATTCGCTGGCTTACCAATCTATCCCATTTAAGATTCATATGTCCATTTTTTACTTGAGAAATTTCATATATACCTCAAGTCTTTTTTTTTTTTTTTTTTTAGGCCAACTCGCGGGCTTTTACGCTTACGACAAACATTTTATTCAGCAATTAGATGGAATTTTAGATGCGTATCAGCAGATGCAATAAAGATCACAGTAAACAGTTGACATCACAATTTAAAGAATAACCACAGTGAAAAAATAGTGAAATTCCAAGCGATGTCGTGATTTCTCACATTATCATGTGAAAAATCACTAAAGCGCTGTCGACAATTTGTGTATCATAAAATGTAACTTTTAGCTTTCTCAAACCACATCAAAATCAAACACTTTCTCGTGTTCCGAGATGGAAATTGATCGCTCATCACCCTCAGCATCCTCTACCACTTTTATTTTTTTCGACTTTTTTTTATACACTGTAACAGTTTTTAAAGATGGTCTGTGGAATAAGTATATTCACCCAAGCCTCAGGGTTCTTAGATGAGGTTATACTAGAGGGTGAGGTCTTGGAGGTTCTTGGAATCGAGAGTGACGTTCTGGAGGTTCTTAGAATAGAGGGTGACGTTCTGAAGGAAGTTAGAGTAAAGGGTGATGTTTTCGTGGTTGTTACAATAGTGACCACCTGGAGTCATTAAAAATATGACGTCCAGTGGTCGTCAAAGCGAGGGGGTGGCGCCCTGGGTGCCATTAAAACAGAGGTAGACGTCCTGGAGGTAATTAGAGGCTAACATCATTAAGATAGAGAGGGTTGGCGAACTAGGAGGCGCAAAAAATAAACTGAATCGCTATAACAGATCATGATTATGTGGTTAAAACAGGTGGTGATTACAAGGGTTAAAACAGGTGGTGATGATTACAGGGTTAAAACAGGTGGTGATGATTACAGGGTTAAAACAGGTGGTGATGATTACAGGGTTAAAACAGGTGGTGATTACAAGGTTAAAACAGGTGGTGATGATTACAGGGTTAAAACAGGTGGTGATTACAAGGTTAAAACAGGTGGTGATGATTACAGGGTTAAAACAGGTGGTGATTACAAGGTTAAAACAGGTGGTGATGATTACAGGGTTAAAACAGGTGGTGATGATTACAGGGTTAAAACAGGTGGTGATGATTACAGGGTTAAAACAGGTGGTGATTACAAGGTTAAAACAGGTGGTGATGATTACAGGGTTAAAACAGGTGGTGATTACAAGGTTAAAACAGGTGGTGATGATTACAGGGTTAAAACAGGTGGTGATTACAAGGTTAAAACAGGTGGTGATGATTACAGGGTTAAAACAGGTGGTGATTACAAGGTTAAAACAGGTGGTGATGATTACAGGGTTAAAACAGGTGGTGATTACAAGGTTAAAACAGGTGGTGATGATTACAGGGTTAAAACAGGTGGTGATTACAAGGTTAAAACAGGTGGTGATGATTACAGGGTTAAAACAGGTGGTGATTACAAGGTTAAAACAGGTGGTGATGATTACAGGGTTAAAACAGGTGGTGATTACAAGGTTAAAACAGGTGGTGATGATTACAGGGTTAAAACAGGTGGTGATTACAAGGTTAAAACAGGTGGTGATGATTACAGGGTTAAAACAGGTGGTGATTACAAGGTTAAAACAGGTGGTGATGATTACAGGGTTAAAACAGGTGGTGATTACAAGGTTAAAACAGGTGGTGATGATTACAGGGTTAAAACAGGTGGTGATGACTACACGGTTAAAACAGGTGGTGATGACTACACGGTTAAAACAGGTGATGACTACACGGTTAAAACAGGTGGTGATGACTACACGGTTAAAACAGGTGGTGATGACTACACGGTTAAAACAGGTGGTGATGACTACACGGTTAAAACAGGTGATGACTACACGGTTAAAACAGGTGGTGATGACTACATGGTTAAAACAGGTGGTGACTACACCGTTAAAACAGGTGGTGATGATTACAAGGGTGAACTTCCGGTTTAGGCTTTCCACGGAGCGAGGAACTTCCGGTTTAGGCCTTCTACAGAGCGAGGAACTTCCGGTCTAGGACCAGCAGCTGGAGGGTCACCTTTTCACACCTAGGTGTTACTTCCGGTTTTGACCATGACCTCGCCCTCGAGACTACCTCACCCTTGACCCCCCCAACCAATACCCCCACCCACGACCCCCCCCCCCTTCGCGACCCTCCTTCGCGACCCCGCCGTCGCGCGCGCGCCCGCCCGCGCGCCCGCCCGCGCGCCCGCCCGCCGCCCGCCCCGCGCGCCCTTCGCGACCCCCCGACCGCGCCTTCTGCTGCGCCTTCTGCAGCGTCATCCGGATCGCCCCCGCGCTTCGAATTTTTTTTCTTATGATCTCCTTGGATCAAGGTTTTTGGATTCCCCCCCTTTTCGAATTTTTTTTGAATTTCATTTCTCACTTTCACCCTCATCCATCTCCTCAGATCAAGGTTTTTGGATTCTCCCCCCTATGGGGTTTTCGAAATTCTCCATCTCCTCGGATCAAGTTTTTTGGAACCCCCCCACTTTCACCCCCCAATCCCAAAAATTTCTCGACAATACAATTTTTTGGATCCCCCCTATGGGGTTTTCGAAATTCTCCATCTCCTTGGATCCCTCTCCCACTTTCACCCCCATCCCAAAATTTCTCGATATTACCAAGTTTTTGGATTCCCCCCTATGGGGGTTTCGAAAGTCTCCATCTCCTCAGATCAAATTTTTAAGGTTCCCCCTCCCACTTTCACCCCCCAATCCCAAAAAATTTCTCGATAATACAAGTTTTGGATTCCCCCCCCCCTATGGGATTTTCGAAATTCTTATGATCTCCTCGGATCAAAGTTTTTGGATTCCCCCCTATGGGGGTTTCGAATTCTTATGATCTCGAATCAAGTTTTTGGATTTCTCCATCTCCTCGGATCAAGTTTTTGGGTACCCCTCCTTTCACCCCAAATTTTCTCGACAATACCCTGACTCCATCTCCTCGGATCAAGTTTTTTTGGATCCCCCCTATGGGTTTTTCGAAATTCTCCATCTCCTTGGATCAAGTTTTTTTTTGGATTCCCCCCTATGGGGTTTTCGAAATTCTCCATCTCCTTAGATCAAGTTTTTTTGGGTACCCCTCCTTTCACCCCAAATTTTCTCGACAATACCATGACTCCATCTCCTCGGATCAAGTTTTTTGGATCCCCCCTATGGGGTTTTCGAAATTCTCCATCTCCTTGGATCAAATTTTTGGATTACCCCTCCCACTTTCACCCCAAATTTTCTCGACAATACCATGACTCCATCTCCTCAGATCAAATTTTTAAGGTTCCCCCTCCCACTTTCACCCCCCCCCCCAATCCCAAAAATTTCTCGATAATACAAGTTTTTGGATTCCCCCCCTATGGGGGTTTTGAATTTCTTATGATCACCTTGGATCAAATTTTTGGATTACCCCTCCCACTTTCACCCACCCCCCAACCTCAAATTTTTCTCGATAATACCAAGTTTTTGGATTCCCCCCTATGGGGTTTTCGAAATTCCTCGGATCAAAGTTTTTGGAATCCCCCCTCTGGGGGTAAGCATTCAAAATAGACTCCTCCTATGGGGGCATGCTTACTACAGGTCTAAACATCTTCCCCTTATTATTTTAAAATGAACTAAAAGTTTCCGCTCATTAAGTCAAATGAACTAAGAAGGGTGTTTACTCGGCGGTCAGTGACGTCACGCGCACACAGGTTGAATCAGGTCGCCCCCTATGTCAGTGACGTCACGTGATGACCGCGCACACAGGTTGAATCTTGTCTACCCTTTTACCCACCCTCCCAAACCCTCACACTCCAACCAACACCTCACAATTTTCACTCATAACCCCCAATTTTTCTCGTTTTAACCCTTTTAGTTCATTAAAGTTAATAAGGGGACACATGCATCAGAAAGTCACCACATCGCTTACATCCACTACTCACAATTTTACATATTACGAAGTTAAATACGCACTTTTACTTTGAACATCTTCAAAACACTCTCATAAATCATTTGAATACTCACAAAAAATACCTTTATACATTTCCAAACAACACTGAAATACTCCAAAAACATCATTCGAACACCCCCAAATCACCTCTGAATACTCCCAGAACACCTTCATAAGTACTCTTGCACATCATTTGAACACCTTCATAAGTACTCTCATAATCATTTGTACACCTTCAAAAAACACCTTTGAATACTCACATAAACACCCTTGAACACCTTCAAAACACCTTCAAAGCACTCTCATAATCATTTGAACACACTCAAAACACCTTTGAATAACCTCAAAACACCTTTGAACACCTTCAAAACACCCTTGAACACCTTCAAAACACCCTTGAACACCTTCAAAAACATTTGAACACACTCAAAACACCTTTGAACATTTCCAAAACACTATTTGAGTACTCCCAAATAAGATTTGACATCTCTAATTTATCTGCACTTACACATTTTCATTAAATTACAACTCATCCCTCAGTCTCCAGACTAGGCATTTTCTCGTTTTTACCCTTTTAGTTCATTAAAGTTATTAAGGGGACACAATACATCAGAAAAAAAAAAAAAAAGTCACAAAAACTAACTCAAACACTTTACTTTGAACACCCCCAAAAACACTCTCATAATCATTTGTACACCTTCAAAAAACACCTTTGAATACTCACATAAACACCCTTGAACACCTTCAAAACACCTTTGAATAACCTCAAAACACCTTTGAACACCTTCAAAACACCCTTGAACACCCTTGATCACCTTCAAAAAAACAACATTTGAACACACTCAAAACACCTTTGAACACCTTTGAACATTTCCAAACAACACTGAAACACTTCCAAAAACACTATTTGAGTAATCCCAATTACACCACTGATTACTACTAAAACACCGCTGAATTCAATCAAAACACCCTTCAACATCTTCAAAACACCTTTGAACACCTTTGAACATTTCCAAAAACACTATTTGAGTACTCCCAATTACACCACTGATTACTACTAAAACACAGCTGAATTCAATCAAAACACCCTTCAACACCTTCAAACACCCTTGAACACCTTCAAAACACTCTTGAACACCTTCAAAAACACCTTTGAACATTTCCAAAACACTATTTGAGTACTCCCAATTACACCACTGAATACTACTAAAACACCGCTGAATTCAATCAAATCACCCTTCAACACCTTCAAAACACCTTTGAACACCTTTGAACATTTCCAAAACACTATTTGAGTAATCCCAATTACACCACTGATTACTACTAAAACACCGCTGAATTCAATCAAAACACCCTTCAACACCTTCAAACACCCTTGAACACACTCAAAACACCCTTCAACACCTTCAAAACACCTTTGAACACCTTCAAAACACCTTTGAACACTTTCAAAACACTCTCATAATCATTTGAACACACTCAAAACACCTTTGAATAACCTCAAAACACCTTTGAACACCTTCAAAACACCCTTGAACACCCTTGATCACCTTCAAAAAAACAACATTTGAACACACTCAAAACACCTTTGAACATTTCCAAACAACACTGAAACACTTCCAAAAACACCATTTGAGTACTCCCAAATACACCACTGAATACTAAAACACCACTGAATACACTCAAAACACCACCAAAATCACCATAAACTAAGATCAACACCCACATCCCACAACACCCACAACCCACAACACCCACAATTTTTTCTCGTTTTATCTAATTTCATCAGAAAGTCACAACACCCACACCTCCCATTTTTTTTCTCGTTTTAACCCTTTTAGTTCATTAAAGTTAATAAGGGGACACACTACATCAGAAAAAGTCACAAAAACAACTCACTTATAACGTCTTTTCGGTATCTCTAGTTCGACAACAACACCCACATCCCACATCACCCACATCCCACATCCCACACACAGACACACACACACACACACACACACACACACACACACACACACACACACACACACACACACACACATCCCTAACCTAGCCTAACCTAGCCTAACCTAACCTAACTTATCCTAACCTAACCTAACCTAACCTACCGAACCTAACCTAACCTAACCTAACCTATCCTAACCTGTCCCAACCTAACCTAACCTAACCTATCCTAACCTAACCTAACCTAACCTAACCTAACCTTACCTAACTCATCCTAACCTAACCTAACCTAGCCTAACCTAACCTAACTTAACCTAACCTAACCTAACCTAACCGAACCTACCCTAACCTAACCTTACCTAACATAACCTAACCTAGCCGAACCTAACCTAACCTAACTTAACCTAACCCAACCTAACCTAACCTAGCCTAACCTAACCTAACCTAGCCTAACCTAACCTAACCTAACTTAACCTAACCCAACCTAACCTAACCTAACCTAGCCTAACCTAACCTAACCTAACCTAACCTACTCTAACCTAACCTAACCTAACCTATCTTAACCTTACCTAACCTAACCTTGCCGAACCTATCCTAACCTAACCTAAAATATATTGGAACACTTCCAAAATACATTAGAGTACTCCAGAATTACTTTGAACGACTCCATTTTGGATATATCCAAATTAGTTTTGAAAACTTTATCGTAAAATCGAACATTATTTTCTTGTTGGTAAACACACTCAATGGTAGAAATATTTACTCGATTTCCGAATAGAAACACTTTCCTCGCTCTGAGAGACTCATTGTGGGTCACCCCAACACATGGTGTAATGCGGTTCACACCCATGGTAGAACATAACACCTGCGTCAACTCAGGACAGACAGACGCCATGAAATGCGGGAAACATCCAAGGTAGAAAATCATCTCTTTCCAGACCAACTGTCTATCCTAACCTAACCTAACCTAACCTAATTCCTAACCTAACCTAACCTCACCTAACCGAACCTAACCTAACTCCATCAATCACCTCTATCCTAACCTAACCTAACCTAACCTAACCCAACCTAACTCCATCAAACACCTCTATCCTAACCTAACCTAACCTAACCTAACCCAACCTAACTCCATCAAACACCTCTATCCTAACCTAACCTAACCTATCCTAACCTAACCTAACCCCATCAAACACCTCGAATACTACCTAACTTAACCTAACCTAACCTTACCTAACCTACCGAACCTAACCTAACCTAACCTAACCTATCCTAACCTGTCCTAACCTAACCTAACCTATCCTAACCTAACCTAACCTAACCTAACCCAACTTATCCTAAGCTAACCTAACCTAACTTATCCTAACCTAACCTATCCTAAGCTAACCTAACCTAAAATAACGAACCTAACCTAACTTATCCTAATCTAATCTAACCTAACCTAACTTATCCTAACCTAACCTAACTTATCCTAACCTAACCTAACCTAACCTAACCTAAAATAACCTAACCTAACTTATCCTAACCTACTCACTTTACTTTGAACACCTTCAAAACACTCTCATACATCATTTGAGACCCCCTTTTCTCAATATCTCTCATCCACAACCTTTATCATCTCACTACAGAACAACCCCAAGATTACTTCGAACACTCTCATAAAGCATTTGAGTACTCACATAAACACCTTTGAACATTTCCAAACAACACTGAAGCACTTCCAAAATATCATTTTGATTACTCCCAAATAAGATTTATCATCTCTAATTTATCTACACTTACACATTTCATTAAATTACAACACATCCACCAAACTCCTCCCTCAGTCTCCAGACTTTACAACATTAGCACAAAAAAAAACTAACTCATACACTTATGACATGAGACATTACCATATCTAACACACTGACTAACTTTGAACCAACTCTGAACACCACTGATCTTCTTCAAAAAATGCTCTGCACATCATTTGAACACCTTCAAAAAAACACTACTGATTACTACCAAATCACCACTGAATACTACCAATCACCGGCAAAATCACCAGAAACTAAGTTTAACATCACCATCTAACATCCTTTTTATAGAAATCCCCTCAAATCACTATAACCAAGAACTCCCTCCCCATTTGGCGCATGAAAAAAAAAAATGCATGAACACAAACCTAATACGCAAACACTTAGTACATGATCACCATCAACTGAAAACATATCTTGTACACACACATAATATAAGACAATCACCAACTACAATCACCCATGTTCACTTACCTCAAAATCACTAATATCACAGAAAACAATCATTTTTATAAACATTTCACACACACACACAAAAAAAAAAAAATCATATTTGACAATATCTAAGCGCACTCACCTCACTACCACCAACACACGATGTCTCACCTCACAGGACCGACGAGCTCACCTCCAGTGACGTCACACTCCCATTGTGTTACTTGGTGGTTGGTAACATCACACCTAACCCCCCTTGTTTCAACCTGTTGTACCCTACATTATCTAAGAACACTATATCCAAGACGATTACCAGATTTTATGATCCCCAACACCAAGATCACAGAAAACACACATTTTATAATTATTCACACAAAAATCACGATCACCATTTCCATATCATGTTTACCGTCATCTATCAACACTAATCACCAAGATCACCAAAAAAATCTAAGATCATGCATCTCAAAACTACTATGATCACTGAAAACACTTATTTTTAAACATTCGCACAAAAATAAGACATACACAAAAATACCACAACACTTCCACCAACATCTATAACATAACATGAGCACTATAACATATCACTATCACAAAAAAAAAAAAAAAAAATAATACACAGACACCCACATATTATACATTTCAATTGCAAATTTAAGACATGAGACATACACACCAAATCTAAGACATTCACCTCCAACTAAGACATACACATCACCCTTAAAACTTCCTTCCTTATTCATTCCGTATATCTCCTAGAGCTGTTTTAACCCCCGACGGTTCCATCACGACGTAGGAGCCAGAGTGTAGTAGGTGGTGTTGGAGTGGTGATGGTTCCTCTGGCTCCTACGTCGTGATGGAACCGTCGGGGTTAAAACAGCTCTAGGAGATATACGGAATGAATAAGGAAGGAAGTTTTAAGGGTGATGTGTATGTCTTAGTTGGAGGTGAATGTCTTAGATTTGGTGTGTATGTCTCATGTCTTAAATTTGCAATTGAAATGTATAATATGTGGGTGTCTGTGTATTATTTTTTTTTTTTTTTTTGTGATAGTGATATGTTATAGTGCTCATGTTATGTTATAGATGTTGGTGGAAGTGTTGTGGTATTTTTGTGTATGTCTTATTTTTGTGCGAATGTTTAAAAATAAGTGTTTTCAGTGATCATAGTAGTTTTGAGATGCATGATCTTAGATTTTTTTGGTGATCTTGGTGATTAGTGTTGATAGATGACGGTAAACATGATATGGAAATGGTGATCGTGATTTTTGTGTGAATAATTATAAAAATGTGTGTTTTCTGTGATCTTGGTGTTGGGGATCATAAAATCTGGTAATCGTCTTGGATATAGTGTTCTTAGATAATGTAGGGTACAACAGGTTGAAACAAGGGGGGTTAGGTGTGATGTTACCAACCACCAAGTAACACAATGGGAGTGTGACGTCACTGGAGGTGAGCTCGTCGGTCCTGTGAGGTGAGACATCGTGTGTTGGTGGTAGTGAGGTGAGTGCGCTTAGATATTGTCAAATATGATTTTTTTTTTTTTTGTGTGTGTGTGTGAAATGTTTATAAAAATGATTGTTTTCTGTGATATTAGTGATTTTGAGGTAAGTGAACATGGGTGATTGTAGTTGGTGATTGTCTTATATTATGTGTGTGTACAAGATATGTTTTCAGTTGATGGTGATCATGTACTAAGTGTTTGCGTATTAGGTTTGTGTTCATGCATTTTTTTTTTTTCATGCGCCAAATGGGGAGGGAGTTCTTGGTTATAGTGATTTGAGGGGATTTCTATAAAAAGGATGTTAGATGGTGATGTTAAACTTAGTTTCTGGTGATTTTGCCGGTGATTGGTAGTATTCAGTGGTGATTTGGTAGTAATCAGTAGTGTTTTTTTGAAGGTGTTCAAATGATGTGCAGAGCATTTTTTGAAGAAGATCAGTGGTGTTCAGAGTTGGTTCAAAGTTAGTCAGTGTGTTAGATATGGTAATGTCTCATGTCATAAGTGTATGAGTTAGTTTTTTTTTGTGCTAATGTTGTAAAGTCTGGAGACTGAGGGAGGAGTTTGGTGGATGTGTTGTAATTTAATGAAATGTGTAAGTGTAGATAAATTAGAGATGATAAATCTTATTTGGGAGTAATCAAAATGATATTTTGGAAGTGCTTCAGTGTTGTTTGGAAATGTTCAAAGGTGTTTATGTGAGTACTCAAATGCTTTATGAGAGTGTTCGAAGTAATCTTGGGGTTGTTCTGTAGTGAGATGATAAAGGTTGTGGATGAGAGATATTGAGAAAAGGGGGTCTCAAATGATGTATGAGAGTGTTTTGAAGGTGTTCAAAGTAAAGTGAGTAGGTTAGGATAAGTTAGGTTAGGTTATTTTAGGTTAGGTTAGGTTAGGTTAGGTTAGGATAAGTTAGGTTAGGTTAGGATAAGTTAGGTTAGGTTAGATTAGATTAGGATAAGTTAGGTTAGGTTCGTTATTTTAGGTTAGGTTAGCTTAGGATAGGTTAGGTTAGGATAAGTTAGGTTAGGTTAGCTTAGGATAAGTTGGGTTAGGTTAGGTTAGGTTAGGTTAGGATAGGTTAGGTTAGGTTAGGACAGGTTAGGATAGGTTAGGTTAGGTTAGGTTAGGTTCGGTAGGTTAGGTAAGGTTAGGTTAGGTTAAGTTAGGTAGTATTCGAGGTGTTTGATGGGGTTAGGTTAGGTTAGGATAGGTTAGGTTAGGTTAGGATAGAGGTGTTTGATGGAGTTAGGTTGGGTTAGGTTAGGTTAGGTTAGGTTAGGATAGAGGTGTTTGATGGAGTTAGGTTGGGTTAGGTTAGGTTAGGTTAGGTTAGGATAGAGGTGATTGATGGAGTTAGGTTAGGTTCGGTTAGGTGAGGTTAGGTTAGGTTAGGAATTAGGTTAGGTTAGGTTAGGTTAGGATAGACAGTTGGTCTGGAAAGAGATGATTTTCTACCTTGGATGTTTCCCGCATTTCATGGCGTCTGTCTGTCCTGAGTTGACGCAGGTGTTATGTTCTACCATGGGTGTGAACCGCATTACACCATGTGTTGGGGTGACCCACAATGAGTCTCTCAGAGCGAGGAAAGTGTTTCTATTCGGAAATCGAGTAAATATTTCTACCATTGAGTGTGTTTACCAACAAGAAAATAATGTTCGATTTTACGATAAAGTTTTCAAAACTAATTTGGATATATCCAAAATGGAGTCGTTCAAAGTAATTCTGGAGTACTCTAATGTATTTTGGAAGTGTTCCAATATATTTTAGGTTAGGTTAGGATAGGTTCGGCAAGGTTAGGTTAGGTAAGGTTAAGATAGGTTAGGTTAGGTTAGGTTAGAGTAGGTTAGGTTAGGTTAGGTTAGGTTAGGCTAGGTTAGGTTAGGTTAGGTTGGGTTAGGTTAAGTTAGGTTAGGTTAGGTTAGGCTAGGTTAGGTTAGGTTAGGCTAGGTTAGGTTAGGTTGGGTTAGGTTAAGTTAGGTTAGGTTAGGTTCGGCTAGGTTAGGTTATGTTAGGTAAGGTTAGGTTAGGGTAGGTTCGGTTAGGTTAGGTTAGGTTAGGTTAAGTTAGGTTAGGTTAGGCTAGGTTAGGTTAGGTTAGGATGAGTTAGGTAAGGTTAGGTTAGGTTAGGTTAGGTTAGGTTAGGATAGGTTAGGTTAGGTTAGGTTGGGACAGGTTAGGATAGGTTAGGTTAGGTTAGGTTAGGTTCGGTAGGTTAGGTTAGGTTAGGTTAGGATAAGTTAGGTTAGGTTAGGCTAGGTTAGGCTAGGTTAGGGCTAGGTTAGGTGTGGTGTGTGTGTGTGTGTGTGTGTGTGTGTGTGTGTGTGTGTGTGTGTGTGTGTGTGTGTGTGTCTGTGTGTGGGATGTGGGATGTGGGTGATGTGGGATGTGGGTGTTGTTGTCGAACTAGAGATACCGAAAAGACGTTATAAGTGAGTTGTTTTTGTGACTTTTTCTGATGTAGTGTGTCCCCTTATTAACTTTAATGAACTAAAAGGGTTAAAACGAGAAAAAAAATGGGAGGTGTGGGTGTTGTGACTTTCTGATGAAATTAGATAAAACGAGAAAAAATTGTGGGTGTTGTGGGTTGTGGGTGTTGTGGGATGTGGGTGTTGATCTTAGTTTATGGTGATTTTGGTGGTGTTTTGAGTGTATTCAGTGGTGTTTTAGTATTCAGTGGTGTATTTGGGAGTACTCAAATGGTGTTTTTGGAAGTGTTTCAGTGTTGTTTGGAAATGTTCAAAGGTGTTTTGAGTGTGTTCAAATGTTGTTTTTTTGAAGGTGATCAAGGGTGTTCAAGGGTGTTTTGAAGGTGTTCAAAGGTGTTTTGAGGTTATTCAAAGGTGTTTTGAGTGTGTTCAAATGATTATGAGAGTGTTTTGAAAGTGTTCAAAGGTGTTTTGAAGGTGTTCAAAGGTGTTTTGAAGGTGTTGAAGGGTGTTTTGAGTGTGTTCAAGGGTGTTTGAAGGTGTTGAAGGGTGTTTTGATTGAATTCAGCGGTGTTTTAGTAGTAATCAGTGGTGTAATTGGGATTACTCAAATAGTGTTTTGGAAATGTTCAAAGGTGTTCAAAGGTGTTTTGAAGGTGTTGAAGGGTGATTTGATTGAATTCAGCGGTGTTTTAGTAGTATTCAGTGGTGTAATTGGGAGTACTCAAATAGTGTTTTGGAAATGTTCAAAGGTGTTTTTGAAGGTGTTCAAGAGTGTTTTGAAGGTGTTCAAGGGTGTTTGAAGGTGTTGAAGGGTGTTTTGATTGAATTCAGCTGTGTTTTAGTAGTAATCAGTGGTGTAATTGGGAGTACTCAAATAGTGTTTTTGGAAATGTTCAAAGGTGTTCAAAGGTGTTTTGAAGATGTTGAAGGGTGTTTTGATTGAATTCAGCGGTGTTTTAGTAGTAATCAGTGGTGTAATTGGGATTACTCAAATAGTGTTTTTGGAAGTGTTTCAGTGTTGTTTGGAAATGTTCAAAGGTGTTCAAAGGTGTTTTGAGTGTGTTCAAATGTTGTTTTTTTGAAGGTGATCAAGGGTGTTCAAGGGTGTTTTGAAGGTGTTCAAAGGTGTTTTGAGGTTATTCAAAGGTGTTTTGAAGGTGTTCAAGGGTGTTTATGTGAGTATTCAAAGGTGTTTTTTGAAGGTGTACAAATGATTATGAGAGTGTTTTTGGGGGTGTTCAAAGTAAAGTGTTTGAGTTAGTTTTTGTGACTTTTTTTTTTTTTTCTGATGTATTGTGTCCCCTTAATAACTTTAATGAACTAAAAGGGTAAAAACGAGAAAATGCCTAGTCTGGAGACTGAGGGATGAGTTGTAATTTAATGAAAATGTGTAAGTGCAGATAAATTAGAGATGTCAAATCTTATTTGGGAGTACTCAAATAGTGTTTTGGAAATGTTCAAAGGTGTTTTGAGTGTGTTCAAATGTTTTTGAAGGTGTTCAAGGGTGTTTTGAAGGTGTTCAAGGGTGTTTTGAAGGTGTTCAAAGGTGTTTTGAGGTTATTCAAAGGTGTTTTGAGTGTGTTCAAATGATTATGAGAGTGCTTTGAAGGTGTTTTGAAGGTGTTCAAGGGTGTTTATGTGAGTATTCAAAGGTGTTTTTTGAAGGTGTACAAATGATTATGAGAGTACTTATGAAGGTGTTCAAATGATGTGCAAGAGTACTTATGAAGGTGTTCTGGGAGTATTCAGAGGTGATTTGGGGGTGTTCGAATGATGTTTTTTGGAGTATTTCAGTGTTGTTTGGAAATGTATAAAGGTATTTTTTGTGAGTATTCAAATGATTTATGAGAGTGTTTTGAAGATGTTCAAAGTAAAAGTGCGTATTTAACTTCGTAATATGTAAAATTGTGAGTAGTGGATGTAAGCGATGTGGTGACTTTCTGATGCATGTGTCCCCTTATTAACTTTAATGAACTAAAAGGGTTAAAACGAGAAAAATTGGGGGTTATGAGTGAAAATTGTGAGGTGTTGGTTGGAGTGTGAGGGTTTGGGAGGGTGGGTAAAAGGGTAGACAAGATTCAACCTGTGTGCGCGGTCATCTTAATGAGAGGAATACGTGACGTCACTGACATAGGGGGCGACCTGATTCAACCTGTGTGCGCGTGACGTCACTGACCGCCGAGTAAACACCCTTCTTAGTTCATTTGACTTAATGAGCGGAAACTTTTAGTTCATTTTAAAATAATAAGGGGAAGATGTTTAGACCTGTAGTAAGCATGCCCCCATAGGAGGAGTCTATTTTGAATGCTTACCCCCAGAGGGGGGATTCCAAAAACTTTGATCCGAGGAATTTCGAAAACCCCATAGGGGGGAATCCAAAAACTTGGTATTATCGAGAAAAATTTGAGGTTGGGGGGTGGGTGAAAGTGGGAGGGGTAATCCAAAAATTTGATCCAAGGTGATCATAAGAAATTCAAAACCCCCATAGGGGGGGAATCCAAAAACTTGTATTATCGAGAAATTTTTGGGATTGGGGGGGGGGGGGTGAAAGTGGGAGGGGGAACCTTAAAAATTTGATCTGAGGAGATGGAGTCATGGTATTGTCGAGAAATTTTGGGGTGAAAGTGGGAGGGGTAATCCAAAAATTTGATCCAAGGAGATGGAGAATTTCGAAAACCCCATAGGGGGGATCCAAAAAACTTGATCCGAGGAGATGGAGTCATGGTCTTGTCGAGAAAATGGGGGGTGAAAGGAGGGGTACCCAAAAAAACTTGATCCAAGGAGATGGAGAATTTCGAAAACCCCATAGGGGGGAATCCAAAAAAAAACTTGATCCGAGGAGATGGAGAATTTCGAAAACCCCATAGGGGGGATCCAAAAAAACTTGATCCGAGGAGATGGAGTCATGGTATTGTTGAGAAAATTTGGGGTGAAAGGAGGGGTACCCAAAAACTTGATCCGAGGAGATGGAGAAATCCAAAAACTTGATTCGAGATCATAAGAATTCGAAACCCCCATAGGGGGGAAAAAAACTTTGATCCGAGGAGATCATAAGAATTTCGAAAATCCCATAGGGGGGGGGGAATCCAAAACTTGTATTATCGAGAAATTTTTGGGATTGGGAGTGAAAGTGAGAGGGGTACCCAAAAATTTGATCTGAGGAGATGGAGACTTTCGAAACCCCCATAGGGGGGAATCCAAAAACTTGGTAATATCGAGAAATTTTGGGATGGGGGTGAAAGTGAGAGGGGGAACCTCAAAAATTTGATCCGAGGAGATGGAGAGCACAAGAAAATGAAATTCAAAAAAAATTCGAAAAAAATCGGAAAAAAATTCGAGGCGCGGGGGCGATCCGGATGACGCTGCAGAAGGCGCAGCAGAAGGCGCGGGCGGGGGTCGCGAAGGGCGCGCGGGGCGGGCGGCGGGCGGGCGCGCGGGCGGGGCGCGCGGGCGGGGCGCGCGGGCGGGCGCGCGCGCGGGCGCGCGGCGCGATGGTGGGGTCGCGAGGGGGGGGGGTCGTGGGGGGTGGGGGTATTGGTTGGGGGGTCAAGGGTGAGGTAGTCTCGAGGGCGAGGTCATGGTCAAAACCGGAAGTAACACCTAGGTGTGAAAAGGTGACCCTCCAGCTGCTGGTCCTAGACCGGATACCTCGCTCAGTGGAAGGCCTAAACCGGAAGTTCCTCGCTCAACATATTATGTAATATCATGGCACCCCACTTTCTCCGAGACTAGTCCTTCTCCCTCCCCCAAAACGACCTCAACAACCACAACCAGACAACCATATGCAACTACGATCACGTTCAGCGCCATCACCACAACCCCTGTAACAACCATAACCACTATTCCACTTCCTACCGACACTTTCAACCACTTCAACGTCAAAACTTTCACCCCCACCACTCGCACTACCATCATCACCGGCTCAAGAAACGCAACCAGTACCCACAGCTCCTAGCGCATCCTCTACACCGCACCACAACCACTACCTCATCCTGCACTGCAACCAAAAGCCATTATCCTCATCAGCGCTAAAATTCGCAACTCACATCCACTACAACCACCGCCACCACCTCAATAACTGTAACCATCATCCCTTATGTTTCCTACGGATTTATCACCTTTTTACATAACAATCGCCACCACAAAAGCCACACTCTCCATCCCTACCATTATGACCACCACCACCACACACCATCACCACCTGCTGCTGCTCTCTCAGCTGTCATCTCTCCCATCCCCTTATGTGTACACTCATTTCCTGCACCAGCAGCCTCGTCATCACCTCCTTCGTCACGTCAGGGAACTCTGATTAACTCATTTGTCCTCCTCCCTACCACCTGGAGCCTAGAGCACCTCCTTGGCGTATTGCGTATGCACCAAGGGCTTTATGCTTCACATTTACGTATAGTGTAGGTGTTTGATGCTCCACCTGTAGCTTTATGTTTCCTTCGCGTATTGCGTAAATTACCGCTCGTCGTTGCTTTGGCCTCGGGCGTTAGTTGAAGCAGATGTTGAAGTTTCCCATTCCAATCCCTTAACGTCTGACTCTAGCTGAAGGGCATTCTTCGGATAGAAAAAAAATACGGAAACACATGCCATTATTGGGGGGACATTTCGCTCAAACAAAAACAAAAAACAACAACTTTAAGTCATGATTTGAAAAAGTTCTTAGAGCGAAACGTTGTCACAGCAAACTTTTTCCCATCCCACTTACGTCATTTTGACTAGCAAAAGAATGTGTTTTTAGACATTTTAAAACGAATATGGCGTTCCCCGTTGCAAGATTTAAGCCCTTGCCTTTAAAGACTGCAGCTGGGTAAAGAATGTTAGATCCTCCAACAAGAGTACTCCACGTTAGATTAAAATGAAAGACTTGAAGGAGATGTATGTTTCATTAAAGTAAGGTTCGCTCCTGCGTCTTAAGATATACGGGACTACCGGTACATTTTGTTAATTCATGTACGACATTTACGATCCTGAGCCTTTGTAGGACCTTCGTGCCTTTGATACAGTTTAGTAGTGTATTCAGGGTTAAGAGAACTTGTGAAACACTGTGTTTCAAATGTAAACACACTCAAGGGACTACTGCTTTAAACAGATGAATGCGAGAGAGTTAACAGACAGAACAACGGGATAGTTTAAAAGAGGAGTTATTAAAATTTGATACTATAACTAATACTAAGTAAATGCAAACTGGGAATCGGGCAAATGCTCACTCAAACACAATATTTTACTAAATACTTGTACCCCGAATAATGAAAAAATTACGTCTAATATTCATCTCTGATAACTAACTTTGCAGGCAAACAATAAATAAAGTCTCTTGAAATATAGAAAAATATGATAACTCCCTATGTTCCGCGATAGATTTGTCTATACGAATACAAATTGCATTCAGCTGCTGGACTGTCGATCTCAGTTCCTGGAACGAACAGTGATATTACATTCTTGAAATGTACAGTGAGAATAACGTCCTAGAAAGTACACTTTGAATAACTCCCTGGAAAGTACGCTTTGAATAACTTCCTGGAACGTACACTTTGAATAACTCCATGGAACGTACACTTTGAATAGCTCCCTGGAACGTACACTTTGAATAACTTCCTGGAACGTACAGTTTGAATAACTCCCTGGAACGTACACTTTGAATAACTCCCTGGAACGTGCAATGAGAGTAATTTCCTTAAATGTACCAATAGTTTTTATGAGGGGGGGGGGAACTAGTTCTAACAACTTCCTGGACACTAAAGCAAACATAACTTCCAGGAACGCATTCAGAGAAAAAATTACTGGAACGTATCGTAAGAACAGCGCCTTGGAACTTACCAGTATATCTTTCATGAACGTGCCATCTAGTTGATTTACTAGATCGTACGTTTATAACAATTGCCAGTAAAGTAACCCAAGAATAACTTCCTGGATCGTCCTGCGAGGCTTTTAATGGAAAATACAGTTAGAATATTTACCATGAAAGTACCGTCAGAATAGCTTTCTTAAACCAATAATAATACTAATAATCATTTTTTTATAATACACCTTGAGAAGAATTGCATTGTCTGGTGGGAATAACTTAATAGTACGTACACCAAGGCCAGCCTCCTGGAACTTACCGTGAGACCAATTTCCTGGAACGTACGGAACGTGTGACTAACTTCCTGGAGGCGGCAAGGTGAATCTGTTCTCCTGGAAAATCGAGTTTGCTCCTGACATTACCAGAGGAACCAGGGCTAAGCCAAGGAGCACTGTAAACCCAGGCGTGCGCGCGAGCGTTCAAACATTCGCTGTGTGACTATGGCTGTGACTGGACTTCTGCTAACATGATTTTTCTCCTGGGCACAGTGTCACATGCCTTCTGATGGTCGAGGAATATGCAGTAACCATTTACTTGTTTTTCTGTTTAATGTGATTTGTGTTATCCCATGTTGCTGTTATGTGGTAAAATCCTGTTAACGAGTGTAGGAGGCTGTGTTATGTAGTAATATCCTATTGATAGGCTTAGAAGGCTGAGAGTCAAAACGTAGATGATAAAAAAAGACTTTGCTGCGCAAGCTGTATGAAGTTATAAACCGAAGAAACTTCCATTTGGGTGAAACGTTGCTAAAACAAAGGTTTTTTTTTGTATTTTTCTCCATAAAATACTTTCTGAAATCTTTATGCTCTTCTCTGACTCCTTTGTTTTAATATTTGGTAAATCATTAAGTGTGTTTATCTTGCAATTGTCTCAGGTGTCTTGCAGACGTGTGCAGATGGCTCACTTACGGTTTAAACATGTATAGGTAACAAAAGCGAGATCTTGTCTGATCTCATGGACGCCGTCGCCTTGCCTCTCGCTTCCCTCTCATTTTTTTTCTTTCTCGTAATCTATGTGAACGCTTATTTCGCTTTCTGTCTTTATTTTCTGAAGTTTCTCATTCTTTTCACACCACTTAAGTTCACTTCCTCACACCCCCAACTCTCTCTCTCTCTCTCCCCTTTATAACTCGCTTTTTACTCTGTTTTCATCCCCCCTTCTTCTAGTTCTCTCCGCCATTGTGAGGTTTCAATAGCAATTATTGTACTTATAAAATATAAAAAAAAATATTAAAAAGAAGCTACGACCCTTTGAAATGTACAAAAGACAATCACAGGGTTAAAACACAGAGTGGAGGTAATTTCTCCCAAGTTGTGATCCTGCGCTAAAGAGAGTCGTGGATTATGTACGTTACTGAGAAAGAGCTGGTTGGAGCAGATTCCAGATGCGACACACACACACACACACACACGCACACACACACACACACACACACACACACACACACACACAGAATTTTTGATAAACAAAACATGCAATTTCTTTATACTAAGTGTCCCAGCAGCAGCGGTGTGACCCAGCTGTCAGACCTTTTATTTTGTTCTTGTCAACATTAACAAGTGACAGCTATTGTCAGTGTCACTCTAAGATCATCTGATCATATCCCAGATATATCCAACATGCATCTTGAGCTATCGAGAAAAGTCTGTAATCGAATGGAAAAGTCAACACTCCTGAAGGCCGTCGCAGGAGTGGAACACACTTATCAATGATAAATGGAAATTGGAAATGGAAATGAGAGAGAAGAAAGGAAGGAATCCTTTGATAAACATGGTGGCGGACTACAGCCAATCGCATTTTAGTTAGGGTTGCTTTTGGTGTATCTACTGACTGCAAATTTCTGCTTCAAACCTCAGGCCCTTCCATGGGTCAACAGGTGGCCGTATATTTTCGCTCGACACCTTTCGGACTTTTGATTCCGTATGGCACTAAAATATTTTATCAACTACATGTGGCACTTGAAGCTCAAACTCCTGTGGCTTTATGTTACCCTGTGATACCAATGTGATTTTTTTCATTTTTTTTTTGCTTTAATATGTCCTAAAACTCCCTGTTCACAGCTTACCAACAGGCTGGACATGAAGTTTAACTATGTTTCAGACCTGAGACCACTGTTCAACAGAGACGTCTCTTCCCTTGAAAATGCATCTTACTAGAGTATTTAGAGAGCTTCTGTTTTGGACTAACACCTGATTATAAGGCTACGTCTCAGGGTTCTTGCGATTGTTTTACTGGCATCAACAAGAGCGTTAATTACTATTGTCTCTTCGCTATTGTGCTCCCAAGCAAAGACGCTCCCCATTACTGCTTATCAATCAAAGCCTCGCCACTGCATCCTCTGTGGGTCGATCACAACGGACACTGCGACAAGGAAAAAATATAATGGAAGCCCCAGTGGAACTCAAACATGAACGGAAACCATAAAAATTGAGGGGCTGAGTGATCATTTCCCGAGGTTTTATTATTCAAAGTAGTGATGATTAGTCGATATTACAGATTACTCACAATTTTAAACTTCATCAGAATCATGCTCGCGGTTAGCTTTGTCTCCAGCGGAAAGCTAAAGTTAAAAATCTCATTCTTTCATTCAATTCGCCTTAGATAAATAAAGTAAAAGGGCTTCCAAAATAGATAATAGTGAACTCATAAATCGTCAGTTTCTTCATCTATTGCTTTCTATAAAAAACGTAAAACTGCAGTAATTTCCATCATCAGACGTCTATAAGAACTATATGCAAGTTATTTTGAAACATTCTCTCATCTACTTCTGGTCAAGGTTAATTTAATTGAGATTCAACGTTTAGATGAATTGTCATTATTGTAATCATAACTAAGAGCAAAACGCAAGAGGGTCGCGTTTAGATGAAATAATAAGAGAATGAATATAAATGAAGAAACA
The DNA here is from genome assembly GCF_038502225.1 of Cherax quadricarinatus. NCBI lineage: Eukaryota > Metazoa > Arthropoda > Malacostraca > Decapoda > Parastacidae > Cherax > Cherax quadricarinatus. Next base: position 32,558,226 of record NC_091310.1, on the reverse strand, counting down.
TATGATACAGTGAACTGCGACAGTAAAAAAACACCAACAGAATTTATAGCTTTACCCAGAGATCAGTCGAAATTCTATCCTAGAAAAACATCACACTGCTTAAATTCTAGATGCTTCCATTTCTTTAAAAAAAAAACACTTGCAGTTTCTTTCAGCATTTGGGAGAAATGGTATTTGTAAATTCATACACACACACACACACACACACACACACACACACAGAAAAGGGAAACGAACAGTATGAGACACTTTAGGAAAGAATGAATTTATTCAGTCTTGGTAATCAACGATTAAATAGTGAACAAATAAACGTATTAAAACAGTTTTGAATGAGACAAATACCTTAATACAGCACCAATCACAAGAAAACAAGAGTCTTCCAATCTCTGGCAAAGCCATCTTTTGTTCAACGAAGTGAAATATATTTTAATTGACCGGCTGAGAATTATAATAGAAAAATATTACAAAGGAGTTAAGCGTGAAAACTAACTGAAGGTTACCAATGGAGTAAAGTGAGTTACACAGCAACACATACATTGTAACCTCTCACGAGACAAGCACAAATATTTCCAATGAAACTGAGTATGGGAAATGTTGCTGGATTCGTAGGACAGAGAGAAAACAAAGATTAGTTGGACGTTCTATGAATTGTCAAAGCAGAGAGATACTAATTTGCATACATTGCCACTTCTTTGATATCCCTTGTTTGCATCTCTGCACTTCCGTAAAGGCTTTGCCCAATACAGAGATTTGTTTGAAACCAGTGATTTGTTCATAACTTTTTTGTTTGTTCATGTACATATCACTATTCCCATCCTATCCCTATACTTCAATAGCTCGTAGCTATTTTATCACCATCCGTTTACTATCAGCAAGCCTCACTATCCCACAACATACCTAGGTGATATTTAGTTACTTAGAACAGGGTAAGACTTTGCTGTTACTACATTTCGCTCAGGCTTTAATTTGATAAAGCTCTTACTGGGCGAAACGTTGTTTTGATAAAAGATTCTCTGCTCTAAGTATCTGAGAATTGCCCATATTTATCAGCATTCTACCTTCTCACCCGCAGCATTTGCTGCAATATAGGTGTTGATAGAAGCTTACATTGATCTGTATCTCCCTTCTTCATTCATACACTTAGTGGATATTGTAGAACACCAGATGTTTACATCAGTGGCACCGAAGCTTTTCAACAACATATTCACTCGCTAAACATATGTCCAATGAAAGGCACTAACATCAAGATTGCTCTGACGCAATTACGGGCACGTGAACATAAACACGCATACGCACAGGCGCACTCACATATACACAGAGAAAGTGAGGAGATTTGGGGGGATGGTATAAGAGAGAGAGAGAGAGAGAGAGAGAGAGAGAGAGAAAGAGAAAGAGAGAGAGAGAAAGAGAGAGAGAGAGAGAGAGAGAGAGAGAGAGAGAGAGAGAGAGAGAGAGAGAGAGAGAGAGAGAGAGAGAGAGAGAGACTACAAGCTATCTTACAAACAACTTCGCAGACCTTCCTGTAAGACGTCTAATCATGGCTGTTTAATGTCTTCCAGAATTGGTCTCCAATATCCGGACACCTGTCATCTTCTGTCCTGAGAAAGGTAGTTCTCTGTTATTTTGTGACTTTAACGATCTAGTTAACAGAGATTAGGAAGACAGGAAACGGAGGTAGAGAGAGAGAGAGAGAGAGGGACGGAGGGAGGGAGGGAGGAAAGGGTGAGAAGAGCGTGTCTTTAATAAACTATATATTGCTTATTATTAATAAGCAATTTCTATTGAACACGACAAGGCAAAATTTTGAAACCATATTCATTAGGAACTAGGAATCTTTCCTTTAGCCTGTAAACAAGATAAAATATTGTGTGTCAAAAGCATCGGCTCAATTTCTGCTTCATTTGTTTTACCCTGACAATGTGTGAGCGTAACCCCCAGTAACAGCAAGGAAAATAGTGAGACTTCTCTTGCAAAATGTTTCAGTAAATGTAAGTGAAATATATTACACACACACACACACACACACACACACACACACACACACACACACACACACACACACACACACACACACACACACACACACTTTATCCACAACGCCAGACTCCAGAAAAAAACATGGGCGCCCAGCCGAAACTAGATGATCATACCCCATACCCCGGGGCACCTGGCTTGTACAAAGCTATTTCATCAAATCCTGCCACATGCAGTGAACAGCGAAAGAGATTTTGAAATGCGTAACAATTTGCAAACAGGCGAAATTATTTACGAACTTTATCTCTCAGTTCGCCGCAGGATTCAAACCTGGATAAAGTAAGGTGTACTCTGATGCCGAGTTTGCAGGTTCGAATCCTGCTATGGACACAATATGTTTAGACTTCGCTAGTTAAAATACAAATTAAAATTTGCATTTATTTAGTAGGGAAACTTAAATAAAACCAATATTGAATGGGGTCTAAAGTCTATTGACTGCACTTAGGTCATGAAGGCAACATGTAACCTTTTCACCACCATCAGTATATATACACCTCTCAGTGTATATATACACCTCTCAGTGTATATATACACCTCTCAGTGTATATGACTTATATGCATAAAAGATTAAGTGAAGCTAGAACTTTCAGAATAAATAAGTCTAATGTTTACACATACACACTAATGATATTTAAATTACTCGAAAACACGTATCGTACATATTTTTATTAATATATCTAAATATCAAATATTTTTTTTAAATATTAATAGTAGTAGTATATTAGACAGCAACCGCGAGGGAAACAGAAACCAGTAATTGCTTGTCACAGAAAAGATAGAATTGAGTGTGAATGTCATAAAAAGAAGCTGGGTTTTCTGGCTCTAAACGAAACAAAGGTGAAGGAAGGAGGAGAGTTTCAATGAGGAGAAATCAATGGGATTAGGTCAAGTGTATCTGAGAGAATTAAAGCTTAGGAAGGGGTAGCCGTAATATTAAATAATCAGTTATGGAAGGAAAGCAGGGAATATAAATGCAGAAATTCAAGGATTATAAGGATTAAAACTAGAGTGGGATAGGAAAAGTTGGTTATACTGTGTTTATGCACCTGGAGAAGAGAGGAGTGTCGAGGAGAGAGAGAGATTTTGGGAGATGTTAAGCGAGTGTTTAGGGATTTTTGAGCCAAACGAAACAGTAACTGCGGTGGAGGACTTAATTGCGAAAGAAACAGAGACCATTGCTGAGGGCGTAGTAGGTAAGTTCAGGGTGCCAGTGGTAAATGATAATGGGGGGGGGACTATAACTGAACTTGAATACAAAGAGGCTTGGTAATACGTACAGAAAAATTAAGATAAATAAGCACAAGAGATATGATAGTAGAAGTAATGACAGAAGATGTTTTATGAGCTAGGGGCTTGGACATCCAGCAGGTTTGTGTGAGCTTGTTAAACAGGAGTGAAAGCAAGTGGCTTTTATGACTTGACGCGCTGTTGGAGTGTGATTAGGGTAGCTTTTATGAATGAATTCAGTGAAACAGGTTAGCCCGGACTTGAGTAATGGAGGTGGGAAGTGCAGTGTCTGCACTCTGAAGGACGGGCGGAGATATTGCAGGTTAGAGGGGGTATCCAATATTAATGTCTTACAAGCCTCTTGTAAGACAGTGACAAGAGTTTCTTCTTTTTTGGGTCACTGTACCTCGGTGAGAGATGGCTGGTGTGTTGAGAAAGAAGAAAACAGTTTTTTTTAATTACCATAATCTATTACCACCACGAGGCCTGGTCTCAGACCGAGCCGCGGGGGCGTTGACCCCCGAAACCTCTCCAGGTATACACGGGTAATTGGGCCAAATAAACTTCCTGATGAAGGTTTTCTAAATGATGAGCAAACAAGATGATTTAACAGTGAGAACAGGTGAATTTATATTTCATTACTGCAGTCTGATTTCAGTCTCTGTGTGTCAGTACTCTTAACAATCCACGATCATGTGAGTTACAGCTCGTGCATGATAACGTCCTCAAGTCACATACTGAGGGACCGGGATTTATGCCCGGAACTGTGAAACGTTGGGCAGGTTTCATTACACCTTCTGCCCCTGTTCACATAGCAGTAAATAGGTACCTGGATGTGAGTCGACTGTTGTGAGTCGCATCCTGGGGGAAGAAGATTAAAGGACCACAATGGAAATAAGACAATTCTCGATGACGCACTTAATTAGGTTATCCTGAATGGCTAACCCTTCCCAGGGTTAAAAATCCCAACAGTACAGTAAGATTTCCAAAATTTTACAAATCACAAAAATTTAATTATTGTTCGTAACTAGAATACACTTCACCTCCAAAGCCTTTTGTTTAGATAATTGAATTTCCAAAACAGAAATTTGACTGCAGAATGAGCAGTCCCTCATCAGCAGTGCTTGCTACTTTCTTCACTGAGTTAAAAGGAGCAATATTCCTTAACCCCATCAGTCTCAAATACATTCCTTGGTTTAGGGGTGTGGACGACACAGTCACAACATGGAATAACTATTAAGGTTTCTTTGATAACCTTTGTCCAGTAACTCGATCGACTGGTTCTATTATTACAGTTCAAAGTAAAATGGGAAGACAATAATTATATACCCGTTCTGAAAACACTGAGAAAACGACCAAAATCATTTCACCGTTTACAGGAAAAACACAAACACACAAGTGCATTTCTTAAGTATCCAGTCTTCAGAAATCAAAAAAAGCGAGGTGTTCAGCCCTTTAAATATTATTAAAGACCCCCGCATCTGCCGTCCCTCTAATATAGACCATTAAGTGAACATTATCAAAACTATTCCATGTCTGAATTGAAGGGGTGAGAGGTGTAGAGGAAGGCAGCCGTGTACAGAGACACATCCAATAAAGGGATGGAAAGGGCGAGAGAGAGATAGAGAGTCAGTCTCAGGCGTGACCTGTGCCGAGAGAGGCACCGTGGCAAGGAGGTCAGGAGCCTGGCTGAGCCGCCTTGTGATGTCGGTAAATAGCGCAGCAACATTCCGGAGATTTATCGAACGTTGAAAGAGTTGGGTAGAGGGTGGCAATATTGCTCCTGAAATATGGAGGTGGGAGGGGAGGAAGAAGAGGGGAAGAAGAAGAAGGGGGGCGGAAGGAGGAGGGGAGAGCGAAAGTCTGGAAGGGCGTAGAGATTGCAAGGAAGACGCAGTAAAGGAAGATACACTGAAGACGAGCTATGGCGCTATTATCCCCAAGCAAATGAAGGAAATTGATGATGGAACGGAGATGAGAGGGGCAATATGTCTTTGTGCAGTTATGTGTGTGTGTGTGTGTGTGTGTGTGTGTGTGTGTGTGTGTGTGTGTGTGTGTGTGTGTGTGTGTGTGCGCGCGCGTTCATGATTATAAAAGGCGATTGCTCTTCACGATGGCTCAGGTACACACTTGTTAAGGAAGAGAGAGTGGGAGAGAGAAATTAAAGGGAGAGAGCGACGGAAAGAGAACGAGAACAGGTGAGAGATGAAAGGAAGAAGTGGGAAACAGAAGATACAGGGACAGATGAAGGAAAGACATAAATGCAGAGATGAACGAAGAGATGTTAAGTGACATATATAGAGAAAGAAGGGTATATGAATTGATAGAGGGAGATAAGAAGGCAGAGAGGGAGATACGAAGAGCGGGAGAGAGAGAGAGAGAGAGAGAGAGAGAGAGAGAGAGAGAGAGAGAGAGAGAGAGAGAGAGAGAGAGAGAGAGAGAGGACATGTGAGGGGAAAGAGGGCGGAATAAATAAATGGAAAGGGAGAAAGATGAAGGCAGAGAGAAAGAGGGGAGGTAATAAGTTCTGTGAATAAAGGTAAACAATTTAGGAAGTGACCATGATAGTGTACACCAGGAGAGGTGACCATGATAGTGTACACCAGGAGAGGTGACCATGATAGTGTACACCAGGAGAGGTGACCATGATAGTGTACACCAGGAGAGGTGACCATGATAGTGTACACCAGGAGAGGTGACAATGATAGTGTACACCAGGAGAGGTGACCATGATAGTGTACACCAGGAGAGGTGACCATGATAGTGTACACCAGGAGAGGTGACCATGATAGTGTACACCAGGAGAGGTGACCATGATAGTGTACACCAGGAGAGGTGACCATGATAGTGTACACCAGGAGAGGTGACCATGATAGTGTACACCAGGAGAGGTGACCATGATAGTGTACACCAGGAGAGGTGACCATGATAGTGTACACCAGGAGAGGTGACCATGATAGTGTACACCAGGAGAGGTGACCATGATAGTGTACACCAGGAGAGGTGACCATGATAGTGTACACCAGGAGAGGTGACCATGATAGTGTACACCAGGAGAGGTGACCATGATAGTGTACACCAGGAGAGGTGACCATGATAGTGTACACCAGGAGAGGTGACCATGATAGTGTACACCAGGAGAGGTGACCATGATAGTGTACACCAGGAGAGGTGACCATGATAGTGTACACCAGGAGAGGTGACCATGATAGTGTACACCAGGAGAGGTGACCATGATAGTGTACACCAGGAGAGGTGACCATGATAGTGTACACCAGAAGAGGTGACCATGATAGTGTACACCAGGAGAGGTGACCATGATAGTGTACACCAGGAGAGGTGACCATGATAGTGTACACCAGGAGGGGTGACCATGTTATTGTACGCCAGGAGAGGTGACCATGATAGTGTACACCAGGAGAGGTGACCATGATAGTGTACACCAGGAGAGGTGACCATGATAGTGTACACCAGGAGAGGTGACCATGATAGTGTACACCAGGAGAGGTGACCATGATAGTGTACACCAGGAGAGGTGACCATGATAGTGTACACCAGGAGAGGTGACCATGATAGTGTACACCAGGAGAGGTGACCATGATAGTGTACACCAGGAGAGGTGACCATGATAGTGTACACCAGGAGAGGTGACCATGATAGTGTACACCAGGAGGGGTGACCATGTTATTGTACGCCAGGAGAGGTGACCATGATAGTGTACACCAGGAGAGGTGACCATGATAGTGTACACCAGGAGAGGTGACCATGATAGTGTACACCAGGAGAGGTGACCATGATAGTGTACACCAGGAGAGGTGACCATGATAGTGTACACCAGGAGAGGTGACCATGATAGTGTACACCAGGAGAGGTGACCATGATAGTGTACACCAGGAGAGGTGACCATGATAGTGTACACCAGGAGAGGTGACCATGATAGTGTACGCCAGGAGAGGTGACCATGATAGTGTACACCAGGAGAGGTGACCATGATAGTGTACACCAGGAGAGGTGACCATGATAGTGTACACCAGGAGAGGTGACCATGATAGTGTACGCTAGGAGAGGTGACCATGATAGTGTACACCAGGAGAGGTGACCATGATAGTGTACACCAGGAGAGGTGACCATGATAGTGTACACCAGGAGAGGTGACCATGATAGTGTACACCAGGAGAGGTGACCATGATAGTGTTCACCAGGAGAGGTGACCATGATAGTGTACACCAGGAGGGGTGACCATGTTATTGTACGCCAGGAGAGTGTATCCATGATAATGGCAAGACATTACGACGAAAAAAAATGTACGAAAATATTCAAACGAAGCTAAAGAGAAATAAAAAGAATATATTGTCCAAGAAATTTAAAAGATGTAGAACAAAGTTTACAGACTCTTATTGAGACATTTCGCTCACCGGAACAAAAAAAAAAAAAAGTATTCATATCTCCAGGAAAGAAAATCTAAAGGCACAGTGCGTGTTCATTTTTTTTAAGTGAATGATTGGTAAACGTATTTTCAAGCCTAGCAACTTCGTAACCTTTATCAGCACCAGAGAAGTCGTAATGCCTAACGTATCGCACGTTTGACTAAACATCTAATCTGGTTGCTCTGGTCGAGAGGTAGAGTAGGAGATAAGGCCACAATTGCATGTGCTACTTAAAAGGAAACACCTGTCTCTGTGTGTATATGCTCGTAGTGCTGTGCATCTTAATGTAGGAATGTGAACAGTGTACCTTTTAAGTGTCTGTTCACCAAGAAGTACATACATTGTACAGTACATACACACCTGGTACTGCGTATCTCCAGGGTATAAAAACAATGTATTTTACAACGTATATCCATGAGTGGTGTGTATATCCCAGAAGATATATACCGAGAGTTGTATATCTCTCAAGAGCTTATATACTCAGTGCTCCGTATGTCTGTGTATATAATTAAACAATGTTGTATACCTCTCAGGGTATAAATATTCATGTTTAAATCCTCAGTATAAATACATTGACGGATTACTCTAATCCCTACTATTTAAATTTACGCTTCCATGAAGTTAGTATCAGGGTCTGTTGTGGACTGGCTTTAAATGCAACAAATTACTTACTTTTATCGTCATTTAAAGAGACGGAGATCTCCTCAATAGTTGCCTTCACAGTCCTTAAATCACAGATAGGTTCACATTAATTTGTAACTGAAAGTACAGTATAGGTTACAATATAATAATAGTTTGGCGTCACTGGTCTTCTGTTTGTTGTATGCAATGTGTTAAAGTCTTAAGATATTACTCGAGAACATCTTGCACCGAACGGTGGTTAGGTGCATAATTATAATCATGGGGGAGCGCTAAACCCATAGGATTATACAGTGCATGTGGAGGGGGGGGGATGGAAGGTATTCAGGCTCAATTTAGGGAACCGGAACCCAGGTCCAGTTCCCTAGATCAATAGCCCCTCCCCAGCGTCAAGGAACCTCCCTTGAGGGGCTGGTTAGGTGCAAGATGTTCGTTTATGTAGTATGCAATCATCGTAGTGTTGTCATAAATGTGTGTGTGTGTTTGGTTTTAAATTTGTGTTTTCGTAAGTAATTCACGAATCACGAGTAATTATTATTCTTATTATTACAATCGTTACTATTAACATTCGTATTTGATTCCTTGTGTTGTTCAACTACGTTCCACTTACAATGTCGCGGTGTTTTTTTTTTTATTATTTGTGGTTAAATACGCGTTTTTGTATTTATATAACTTAACCCAATTTAACTCAACCTTACCTAAAATGAAGGAAATATTAGTAAGTTTTTCAGGGAGGGCTCAGAAATTGACGTCGGGAATCATGTAAGCGTCTGCCCTCAGGGCAACTGTGACGATGATGCGTGTCGGTAAGTTTTCATCGGTCCTCGCTGAGGAGAGGAGGAGATAGTAGGACAACCGTGATAGATCGAGAGCGGAAACACACACACACACACACACACATATATATATATATATATATATATATATATATATATATATATATATATATATATATATATATATATATATATATATATATATATATATATATATATATATATACATATATATATGCAATAAGATCACAGTATACAGGTGATTTCAGAATATGCAAAACAACCACTGTGAAAGAATAGAGAAATTCCAAGCGCTTTCATGACTATTCACATTATCAAGGAACTATGAAAGTAAAGCATCCAAGGAAGGTATATAAGGGGTCTGGCCAACACCTCACTATCAGATCCCACAACAGTTAAACACCTGACGCGCGCCGGCCAAACTGGACAGGTCCTTCGCACAACCCACCAACAAACTATTCTACCCAAGAAAATTTAAAAAAATATTATTTGTCCAGTGTATTATTAAATTCTTCCCAAATTCTATTAATTATAAATGGATCTAATTTACGTAAACCAAAGGAAATATTCATATTATTGTCAAAACAGCTTTTTATGAAACAAGATTCAATTATATTCCTGTCGACCATGGACTTGCTTGATACTTCTTTCTCAAATCCAAATCCTGATCGAGGATTTAACGCTAAATGCTCATAATGGAAGACTCGGATATAATCAATAATAATAATCCACTCTTGACACACCAATACCAAAATTTTCACATAAATTTATGGATTAATTATGAATTGCATCATGAACGATAGCGCGAGGTTTCATCCTTCACAAGATCTGAAAATACTACACGAGACGATTTCAGAGTGAACTAACGTCGTGTTGCTCACTATTTTACAGTTCCCTCCCTCTCATTCTTCTTCCATCCGCTTGATATTCCTCTCCTTCTCTTTTTTATTCTCGTGAGAGTTTGAAAATGGTTCCGCAGTATACAACAGGAAGAAGAACTTTTGCTAGATGGGTCCGATGGGTGATTCAGAACGGCAGGAGATGAGAACGGGTGGGGAGGAGAGGAAAGAAGGACTGAAGAAAGAGAGGGAGTAAGAGGGAGAGAGAAAGAGAAACAGACAGAGAAATATCGATATTTTGAAATGGAAAGGGATGGTGGGTCAAAGCGAAATGGAAATTAAAGAAAATAAGGAGTTAAATAAAGAAAAGAAATGAAAAGAAGCTACAAGAAAGCTATATAAGCCTAAGAAGAAGCTTTATAAAGCCAGCAGCAATAAAGATTTTCTCCTATCTCATAAAGATTGATAAGACTCGCA
>NC_091310.1:32517786-32542786 GCF_038502225.1 Cherax quadricarinatus | reverse complement strand
AATATATTCAGTTGAGGTAAGATATGGTAAACGATGTTTTATGCTGCTATTGAGTAGGTGAGCAGTGTTTAGTTGCTAGGGAGAGGATGGGCTACCTATCCTGTCATCCTGGTCTGAGTCTCTCTATTGAAATGGGTTTACAAGACCGGTCTCCTCTGGGAGTGTTATGGGCCTTCTAACATATTAACCTAGAAAGGATACTGTCAGAAGCTCGCGAGGAACGACTTATTATCTTTAAACCCATGCTGGTGACGATGTAAGCCCATGCTGGTGACGAAATAAACCCATGATGGTGACGGAACACCTCTCTTCCAGGTCTTTTATTCAACAAATCTTCTCGTTCATCTCTCATAATATACGAGTTACGGATGCTGGTCTAGCGTTTTGTGCCTAATCTAATCCCAGACACTGGCAACCTTTTCAACCATATGTTTTCTTCCATACCTCCTCGTTGTTTATCTCTAAGTTACTTAGCATTTATGTTGCATCGCTCATCATCAACGATGTATCACCATTGCATGGTTGGTTTACTGGATTTGTATCCTACAGACAACATGAGACTCAACTAAACCTTTACAAAAATTCAATGTATGTCAAAGGCCCTAAAATCTGGAACACCCTACCTGAGAACTCTAGACTGCAGACACATTCATCACCTTCAAAACTACCATTAGAAAACATCTTATCTCCCTGATACACCCCATCAACTAACTACACGAATACCACCTGGTGGTTCACACTTTCACTCACCCATTTGACCATAAACAGAAATATTAATCTCAATCTTAAAATAATGAATCCTATGATACTCCAATACTGAAACTATGTACTGTGCCAAAACAAAAGCATTCACATTGCTAAACTCACAAACTAGTATTTAGTCACTTAGCCATAATACCAACTTACCTCATAATTTGTAATATTTTAAAATAAAGAATTAAACTAAGTCTGCCCGAAATGCCTAGCCATGCTAGGCATTCTAGTGGTACACTCTGTAATCATTATTTAACTACATGTAAACCACACAACAACCAAATTCTGTAAATTCAACATTGTAATCTTTATAGAGAATAAACTTTGAATTTGAATTGAATTGAATGTAGCCTATTCACTCCCAGTTTAGTAAACCAGAAGGCCTGTGTTATTCATTTCAGCATTATTTAGTCAGTGAAGTAAGTTCGCAGCACCTTGTATATAATCATACCTTCGTTCAAATACATACATGAAGTCTGCCCGTACTACCTCCTCTAGACATATTCTCGTCTTTTCTACGTTTATATTAAAGCAAGTCGTAGTAATGCCCTGCTGATTGGCAAAACGAAATTGCATTAATTTTAGCTGTAGCATTTGAAGCATCCATCTAGAGGCCGTGGTTGACACTATGATCCTTACAAGCGCCAGAGTCACTTCCAAGATCAGCACTTGCAGCGGCATTAGCAGCACCAACAGCACCAACACAGCCAGTAGCACCAGCAACATTAGCAAAAAATAGTTCCAACAGCATCATTAGGACTAGCACCTATAGCACCACCAGCACTAGAATCTCTAGCACCATCAGAAACACTAACACTTTTAGCACTAAGGACAACAATAACAGTGCTAGCAGTGCCAGTAATACTAAACAGCAAAACCCTCACCACTAGCATCAACAGCACTATCAGCAAAATTAGCAGCACCACCAGTACTAACAGCACAATCGGGATGACTAACAGTACTGGCAGCAGCAATAGTACTGAGAGCACCAGCAACACTGTCAGTCAACACAGTAAACAGGAGCAGATGTTCCAGGCTCATCACTGTTGTCAATAAGAGCAGAAACAACAACGTCATTAACAGGAGCAGCACCAGCAGCTTTTAAGAAGCAGCAGCAGAGCAATCAGTAGTAGCAGCCATCGAAGCAGCAGTAGGAAAAACATTATCATTAATACCGGAAACAGCATCAGAAACATCAGCAAAAAAGAAACAGCAGCATCAGCAGCAGAAGCATCGGCAGCATAAGCAACAGGAGAAACACCAATAGTAGTAGCAGCAGCAACAATAGCTACGGCAGCAACGGAAACAAGAACAGAAATGGAAACATAAGCAACAGAAACAGCACCCGAAACACACACACACACACGAGTAAAAGTTTGCAACAAGATTAGTCCCTGAGCTAAGAGGTATGTCCTATGAGAAAAAGTTAAGGACACTCAACCTGATGACACTGGAGGACAGGAGGGATACAGACGACAAGATAACGACGTATAAAATACTGAGAGAAATGACAGGGTGAGCAGGGACAGAATATTTCAGAGATGTGATACACGAACACAGGGACACAACTGGAAGTTGAGAACACAGACGAGTCAATGGGATGTTAGGAAGCATTTCTTCAGCATTAGAATTGTCAGGAAGTGGAACAATCTGGTGAAGCAGTGGAGGCAGGATCCATGCATAGCTTTAAGATGAGGTACAATAAGGTTCTTGGAGAAGGGAAAGTGCTGACCTAGCAGAGACCATCGAAGAAGCTGGACCAGGAGCTGTGAGTCGACCCCTGTAACCACATATAGGTGATTACAAACAGGCGAGTACAGTCACAAACTGGAGCGATGCGAGTGGGCACACCAGCTCAAAATATACTTTCAAAGAACCATTAAATCCCTCCGGTCGGAGGGTATGCTGGGGGTACAAAAATAATACCTCGTCCCCTTATCGCTGAGAAACACTTCCTCGAACTCCTTAAGACGCCATTCTCTGGGGTTTTCTTTTGTACTGATTGGCAGGACGCCCGCCTTCTCACTCAAGAGAATCTTGCGGACGCCAGACTTATTGATTGGGTGTCACACGTACTACGACTGACGAGACAATAAACTGATGCCTGACGGAGGTAGTGGCTGAGGGAGGGGGAAGTAATGAGAGAGGGAGGGAGGGAGGGAGGGAGGGAGGGAGGGGGAGGGAGAGAGAGAGACAGACAGACAGAGAGAGAGAGAGAGAGAGAGAGAGAGAGAGAGAGAGAGAGAGAGAGAGAGAGAGAGAGAGAGAGAGAGAAAAGTATTTTTCTCAAACTCTGCCTTCAACACAACCTCCAACTACTGCCAGCACACCCTCAAACTACCACCAGCACAACCTCCAACGTTCAATAACCGCCAATTCAACCTCCAGCACAACTCCAACACGGCCTCCAGCACAATCACCAGAGGTTAGCGCTACTTCTCCTTTAACAAAAACAAAGTTTAGAAGTGACAAACAGAATTTTCTCCGTTCTCAGTGATAAATATTACGTCTGTAGTCTTGACATGTAAAGAATAATTCACAGCCAGATAAACGCTTTGTATACATAGAGTGCGCATGTGCATATCTTTATGCAAACAGAGTACGCATGTGCATATCTTTATGTATACATAGAGTGCGCATGTGCATATCTTTATGTATACATAGAGTGCGCATGTGCATATCTTTATGCAAACAGAGTACGCATGTGCATATCTTTATGTATACATAGAGTGCGCATGTGCATATCTTTATGTATACATAGAGTGCGCATGTGCATATCTTTATGTATACATAGAGTGCGCATGTGCATATCTTTATGTATCCTTGTGAACACGAGTAAACGTTATTCATCACACATGTCTGTATTAATTCATCCTTGCATAAATAAATGCATAAACGTTGATTTTACAGAATATACGTATAGATAGTGTATGTATATATCTCTGCAATGAAACATAAATCTTATTATAAACGCCAAAAATTTAAACATGTGCTTGAATATATTTTTTTCCACGTCTGCATGTAGCGTTCATGTGTGCATAAGATATTTGGAACATCAAAGCATTACGATTAAAAAATATTTGGAATATAATAAAGTAACATAGCATGCACCATTGACAATTCTGAAGGTAATTATAAATTATGTAGCATGCAACCGTAAATCTTGTGAGCTATAAAGCCAATTTCGAGATATATATGCACATATATATATATTATAGCGAGTTACTGTACGTCCATGGTAATCACTATTCAGGTTGGAAAATATTAATCTTTGTATGTTAAGTTAATTTGATTACATTAAAGCGAAGCAATTCTATCTTGAGCAGGAAGTCCCAGTGGACTGTGTTAATCTAGAGTGAGTTAGAATTTAGTTATGGAAGATTTTAAAATTACTTTAGTAACTAGGGAAAGTAGCATGTGTTAGAAATAAGCTAGGAAAGAGTATATAGTTATTATAGTGGGTAAATAATTTTCTCTGTCACTATAAAGTAACAAGTAACTATATGCTTAAATATATATTTACTTAAGAAGATATTTATTTTAGAGTGATAAGGGGCAATAAAAGAAAAGTGAGGTACAATATTTAAAGACAATAGCTTGTCAGATAGTAACCTAACCTAACGCATAACAGATGACATGATTATTCCTGACAGTAACTTTTTGTGTTATTTATGTCACTCAGTTCTTTCTAGAAGTAACCTCTTGTCTTCTGTTATCCCCGAACACCTATGATATGCTTCTTGTCGGGCGCAACGCAGGTAATGTTCGTGGAAAGAGTGTTTGTTGTGGTAACGAGGAATGATATTATCAGCAACAGCCACACTCATTCTTCCTCGGTCAATATCTATCTATATCACACACTCACACACACACACACACACACACACACACACACACACACACACACACACACACACACACACACACACACACATACACATACAGACTGAAGGAAGGAACACTCCACGGGAAGGAACTAAAACACATCAGAGGATGCAATGGGAGTCACAGTGGGAGGTGGAAAGGGAGAGATCCGTGTTTGTCTATGGGCTAGACGAAGCTAAAGGGGAAACTTATGATGAAAGAAAGCAGGAGGAGAAAAAAGCGATTGAAGACATCATGAAGGTGATAGGCGAGGGGGACATGACCCAGGTGGCAAATTTTCGGAGAATTGGGTGGTTCACAAAGAAAAGGAATCGGCCTCTCAAAGTAATTTTCAAGGCAGACTCAACCCGAACCATGATCCTGCAGGAGAAAGCACGGCTGAGAGGCAAGCAGGAGTTCCGGAGTGTGTACCTCGACCGAGACAGAACACAGGACGAAAGGAAGACAATGAAAGAGAGAGTTCAAAAACGAAAGGAGAAATGGGAGGAAATGAAAAAGGAGAGCAGAATGACCCAGGATCAAATGGAAGGACAAGCGCACCCCCCAGAAACACCTGCAGAAGGACTCCAGCCACGACACCCCCAAGGCAACTGAACAATCCAAACCAACCATCACACACCGATCCCTCTGTTTCCACCCCCCGCACCACAGTTACAGTATTAGAACAGAAGTTGAAGGTTTGGTACACAAATGCAGATGGATTAACGAATAAACATGAGGAATGGCAAGAAAGAATCAATGAGAAGTCCCCAGAAATCATAGCAGTTACAGAAACAAAACTCATGGAGACAATAACAGATGCAATCTTCCCACCAGGATACCAGATCATGAGGAAAGATAGAAGGGGCAGGGGGGGAGGTGGGGTTGCTCTGCTCGTAAAAAACAGATGGAAATTCGAGAAAATGGAAGGAATAGATGAGTCGGGAGAAAGAGACTACATAGCAGGTACACTTCAGTCTGGGGAACACAAAGTGGTCATTGCAGTGATGTATAATCCACCACAGAACTGCAGGAGGCCAAGAGAGGAATATGAAGAGAGCAACAGAGCAATGGTGTACACACTTGCTGAGGTGGCAAGAAGAGCTCACTCCAGCAGAGCAAAGTTGCTGGTTATGGGGGATTTCAACCACAGGGAGATTGACTGGGAAAACCTGGAGCCACATGGGGGTCCCGAAACATGGAGAGCCAGGATGTTGGACGTGGTGCTGGAAAACCTCATGCACCAACATGTTAAGGACACTACCAGAGTGAGAGGGGAGGATGAACCAGCAAGATTGGACCTCGTGTTCACCCTGGGCAGCTCAGACATTGAGGACATCAAGTATGAGAGTCCCCTAGGAGCTAGCGACCACGTGGTTCTGTGCTTTGAATACATAGTAGAGCTGCTAGTGGAGAGAATAACAGGAGTAGAATGGGAAAAGCCTGACTATAAAAGAGGGGACTACATAGGGTTGAAGAACTTCCTGCGGGAGGTCCAGTGGGACAGAGAACTGGCAGGAAAGCCAGTAAATGAAATGATGGAATATGTAGCAACAAAATGCAAGGAGGCAGTGGAAAGGTTCATTCCCAAGGGCAACAGTAACAACGGGAAGACCAGAACAAGCCCCTGATTCACCCGACGGTGTAAGGAGGCAAAAACAAAGTGCAATAGAGAATGGAAAAAGTACAGAAGGCAGAGAACACACGAAAATAGGGAGATCAGTCGCGGAGCCAGGAATGAGTACGCACAGGTAAGGAGGGAGGCCCAGCGTCAGTATGAAAATGACATAGCATCGAGAATCAAGACAGACCCGAAACTGTTGTATAGCCACATCAGGAGGAAGACAACAGTCAAAGACCAGGTGATCAGATTAAGGACAGAAGGTGGAGAACTCACAAGAAATGATCAGGAGGTATGTGAGGAGCTGAACAGGAGATTTAAGGAAGTTTTTACAGTAGAGACAGGAAGGGCTTTGGGAAGACAGAACAGAAGGGAACATCAAGAGGGAATATACCAACAAGTGTTGGATGACATACGAACAACTGAGGAGGAGGTGAAGAAGCTCTTAAGTGACCTTGACACCTCAAAGGCGATGGGACCGGACAACATCTCCCCATGGGTCCTTAGAGAAGGAGCAGAGATGCTGTGTGTGCCTCTAACCACAATCTTCAACATATCCCTTGAAACTGGGCAACTACCTGAGAAATGGAAGACAGCTAATGTAGTCCCCATATTTAAGAAAGGAAACAGAAACGAGGCACTAAACTACAGACCTGTGTCTCTGACATGTATTGTGTGCAAAGTCATGGAGAAGATTATCAGGAGGAGAGTGGTCGAACACCTGGAAAGAAACAAGATTATAAATGAAAACCAGCATGGGTTCATGGAAGGCAAATCTTGTATCACAAACCTCCTGGAGTTTTATGAAAAGGTAACAGAAGTAAGACATGAGAGAGAGGGTTGGGTAGATTGCGTTTTCCTAGACTGCAGGAAGGCCTTTGACACAGTTCCCCACAAGAGATTAGTGCAGAAGGTGGAGGATCAGGCACACGTAAAAGGAAGGGCACTGCAATGGATAAGGGAATACCTGACAGGGAGGCAGCAACGAGTCATGGTACGTGAAGAGGTATCACAGTGGGCGCCTGTTACGAGCGGGGTCCCACAGGGGTCAGTTCTAGGACCAGTGCTATTTTTGATATATGTGAACGACATGATGGAAGGTATAGACTCTGAAGTGTCCCTGTTCGCAGATGACGTGAAGTTGATGAGAAGAATTAAATCGGACGAGGATGAGGCAGGACTGCAAAGAGACCTGGAGAGGCTGGACATGTGGTCCAGTAACTGGCTTCTCGAATTCAATCCAGCCAAATGCAAAGTCATGAAGATTGGGGAGGGGCAAAGAAGACCGCAGACAGAGTATAGGCTAGGTGGACAAAGACTACAGACCTCACTCAGGGAGAAAGACCTTGGGGTGACCATAACACCGAGCACATCACCGGAGGCACACATCAACCAAATAACCGCTGCAGCATACGGGCGCCTGGCAAACCTGAGAATAGCGTTCCGATACCTTAATAAGGAATCGTTCAAGACACTGTACACTGTGTATGTTAGGCCCATACTGGAGTATGCAGCACCAGTCTGGAACCCACACCTGGTCAAGCACGTCAAGAAGTTAGAGAAAGTACAAAGGTTTGCAACAAGGCTAGTCCCAGAGCTCAGGGGAATGTCGTACGAGGAAAGGTTAAGGGAAATCGGACTGACGACACTGGAGGACAGAAGGGTCAGGGGAGACATGATAACGACATACAAGATACTGCGGGGAATAGACAAGGTGGACAGAGATAGGATGTTCCAGAGAGGGGACACAGGGACAAGGGGTCACAACTGGAAGCTGAAGACTCAGACGAGTCACAGGGAC
Organism: Cherax quadricarinatus; assembly: GCF_038502225.1. Classification (NCBI taxonomy): domain Eukaryota; kingdom Metazoa; phylum Arthropoda; class Malacostraca; order Decapoda; family Parastacidae; genus Cherax; species Cherax quadricarinatus. The sequence goes on along the minus strand of NC_091310.1, from coordinate 32,534,747 downwards.
GTTAGGAAGTATTTCTTCAGTTATAGAGTTGTCAGCAAGTGGAATAGCCTAGCAAGTGAAGTAGTGGAGGCAGGAACCATACATAGTTTTAAGAAGAGGTATGACAAAGCTCAGGAAGCAGAGAGAGAGAGGATCCAGTAGCGATCAGTGAAGAGGCGGGGCCAGGAGATGAGTCTCGACCCCTGCAACCACAATTAGGTGAGTACAGACACACACACACACACACACACACACACACACACACACACACAGAAGTAAGACAAGAGAGAGAGGGGTGGGTTGATTGCATCTTCTTGGACTGCAAGAAGGCCTTTGACACAGTTCCTCACAAGAGATTAGTGCAGAAGCTAGAGCATCAGGCGCATATAACAGGAAGGGCACTGCAATGGATCAGAGAATACCTGACAGGGAGGCAACAACGAGTCATGGTACGTAATGATGTATCACAGTGGGCACCTGTGACGAGCGGGGTCCCACAGGGGTCGGTCCTAGGACCAGTGCTATTTTTGGTATATGTGAACGACATGACGGAAGGGTTAGACTCAGAAGTGTCCCTGTTTGCAGATGATGTGAAGTTAATGAGGAGAATTAAATCTGATGAGGACCAGGCAGGACTTCAAAGAGACCTGGACAGACTGGACACCTGGTCCAGCAAATGGCTTCTCGAATTTAATCCTGCCAAATGCAAAGTCATGAAGATAGGGGAAGGGCACAGAAGACCACAGACAGAGTATAGGCTAGGTGGCCAAAGACTGCAAACCTCACTCAAGGAGAAAGATCTTGGGGTGAGTATAACACCGAGCATGTCTCCGGAAGCACACATCAATCAGATAACTGCTGCAGCATATGGGCGCCTGGCAAGCCTGAGAACAGCATTCCGACACCTTAGTAAGGAATCATTCAAGACACTGTACACTGTGTATGTCAGGCCCATACTGGAGTATGCAGCACCTGTTTGGAACCCGCACTTGATAAAGCACGTCAAGAAACTAGAGAAAGTACAAAGGTTTGCAACAAGGTTAGTTCCAGAGCTAAGGGGAATGTCCTATGAAGAAAGATTAAGGGAAATCGGCCTGACGACACTGGAGGACAGGAGGGTCAGGGGAGACATGATAACGACATATAAAATACTGCGTGGAATAGACAAGGTGGACAAGGACAGGATGTTCCAGGAAGGGGACACAGAAACAAGAGGCCACAATTGGAAGTTGAAGACACAAATGAGTCAGAGAGATAGTAGGAAGTATTTCTTCAGTCATAGAGTTGTAAGGCAGTGGAATAGCCTAGAAAATGACGTAGTGGAGGCAGGAACCATACACAGTTTTAAGACGAGGTTTGATAAAGCTCATGGAGCGGGGAGAGAGAGGGTCTAGTAGCAACCGGTGAAGAGGCGGGGCCAGGAGCTAGGACTCGACCCCTGCAACCACAAATAGGTGAGTACAAATAGGTGAGTACACACAGACACACACACACACACACACACACACACACACACACACACACACACACACACACACACACACACACACACACACACACACACACACACATCGAAACAGGGAGATTGCCTGAGGCATGGAAGACAGCAAATGTAGTCCCAATCTTTAAAAAAGGAGACAGACATGAAGCATTAAACTACAGACCAGTGTCACTGACATGTATAGTATGCAAAATCATGGAGAAGATTATCAGGAGAAGAGTGGTGGAACACCTAGAAAGGAATGATCTCATCAACAGCAGCCAGCATGGTTTCAGGGACGGGAAATCCTGTGTCACAAACCTACTGGAGTTCTATGACATGGTGACAGCAGTAAGACAAGAGAGAGAGGGGTGGGTGGATTGCATTTTCTTGGACTGCAAGAAGGCGTTTGACACAGTTCCACACAAGAGATTGGTGCAAAAACTGGAGGACCAAGCAGGGATAACAGGGAAGGCACTACAATGGATCAGGGAATACTTGTCAGGAAGACAGCAGCGAGTCATGGTACGTGGCGAGGTGTCAGAGTGGGCACCTGTGACCAGCGGGGTCCCGCAGGGGTCAGTCCTAGGACCAGTGCTGTTTCTGGTATTCGTGAACGACATGACGGAAGGAATAGACTCTGAGGTGTCCCTGTTTGCAGATGACGTGAAGTTGATGAGAAGAATACACTCGATCGAAGACCAGGCAGAACTACAAAGGGATCTGGACAGGCTGCAGACCTGGTCCAGCAATTGGCTCCTGGAGTTCAATCCCACCAAGTGCAAAGTCATGAAGATTGGGGAAGGGCAAAGAAGGCCGCAGACGGAGTACAGTCTAGGGGGTCAGAGACTACAAACCTCACTCAAGGAAAAAGATCTTGGGGTGAGTATAACACCAGGCACATCTCCTGAAGCGCACATCAACCAAATAACTGCTGCAGCATATGGGCGCCTAGCAAACCTCAGAACAGCATTCCGACATCTTAATAAGGAATCGTTCAGGACCCTGTACACCGTGTACGTTAGGCCCATATTGGAGTATGCGGCACCAGTTTGGAACCCACACCTAGCCAAGCACGTAAAGAAACTAGAGAAAGTGCAAAGGTTTGCAACAAGACTAGTCCCAGAGCTAAGAGGTATGTCCTACGAGGAGAGGTTAAGGGAAATCAACCTGACGACACTGGAGGACAGGAGAGATAGGGGGGACATGATAACGACATACAAAATACTGAGAGGAATTGACAAGGTGGACAAAGACAGGATGTTCCAGAGATTGGACACAGTAACAAGGGGGACACAGTTGGAAGCTGAAGACACAGATGAATCACAGGGATGTTAGGAAGTATTTCTTCAGCCACAGAGTAGTCAGTAAGTGGAATAGTTTGGGAAGCGATGTAGTGGAGGCAGGATCCATACATAGCTTTAAGCAGAGGTATGATAAAGCTCACGGCTCAGGGAGAGTGACCTAGTAGCGATCAGTGAAGAGGCGGGGCCAGGAGCTCGGACTCGACCCCCGCAACCTCAACTAGGTGAGTACAACTAGGTGAGTACAGACACACACACACGCATGCACACACACGCACACACAAACACATGCACACACACACACTAAGAAACACCAGTTGCTCTTTGTAAAGTTATATCAAGACTTGATAACGCTGTACTAATGGAAATTTTGTCTCGAACTGGATCCACTTTCCAGCTGTTTTCTAACTTCCTTCTTCTAACTCACATTTACTCATTTTCTCAACTCGCTCACTATTTTCTCTCTGTGAAATACTTAAAAGTACCACGCATGTAAAAAATCCAAAATAAAAACCCTCTCCCACAATATATTTTAAAGGTCCCAAAGCAAGTGCAATCTTGGCGAAACATATTCAAGATGTCTGCAGAAACAGAGGTAAAAATCATGTATGCAAATGTCGCCTTGCGTTTATGGGAATAAAATTTAGAGGCGTTCTTCCCTGTGTGTGTGTGTGTGTGTGTGTGTGTGTGTGTGTGTGTATAGCAGCAGCAGCAGCTTCATTAGTAAGGTCTGGTCCTCTCTCTCTCTCTCTCTCTCTCTCTCTCTCTCTCTCTCTCTCCCCTCCTTTACGTGCCCACCACGATACCACACTGGTCGTGTCTTCCTATTCCGAGCCTACCACGACCTCACCCTGGCCTTTTCTATCCCTCTTATTCTACGGACTTTATTTTAGGTTAAGTCATGCTAGATTATTAAATTAAGATAGTTTGAGTTAGAGCATTTCAGATTAGGTTAGATTAGATCAGGTTAAATTGAGCTTGATTAAGTTAGGTTAGGTTTGGAATGGTTAGGTTAACATCCTCAAATCTCCTCCCCCAAACACTAGAGGTTCAAAACGGACTCGAGGCTCTGTCTCACTAGCAGCCTTCAGGTTCACTCGTAGAAGAGAAAGAATAAGACACATGGGTATATCTTTATTATTGAAACGTTTCGTCTATACGACAGGCGAGTACCCAACTTTTGCACATGTGTCTTATTCATCAACTTGTTATTTTATACCATTTTCAGTATAGATGAGAAAGAACTTGGTAATTCGTAAGTGTGCCAGCATCGGACCAGATGACCTAGTTGACGAGGAAACACGCACGCAACCATCCCTCCTACGTCAACGGCACCACGCAAGGCGAGTAAGGAGGGGAAGAATGAGAAAGGGAGCAGTGAGGAATAATGAAGGGTGATGGAGGGCGTATACTTGAGAGACTGGATAAAGTAATGTTTTCACTCCCCCGTAGGAAGCCAGGGAAATGCACAAGAAAAGTATTTTCCTTAATTCGCTTCTCAACTGCCTTTCCTCCCCTTCCTCTCCACTAGATTTTCTCATTGCTCTACTGAAGCCTTCCAGCCCAAGCTGACAGATTTCAACACTTGCCATGAGCATCATCGTACGTTGTAAAATATAACAGGGGAAACATATCTTTGTTACCGCTGTGCAGTTATAGTAGTGGATAATGTGGCAGTACACTGCTAATGTATCTAATTTTTTTAAAGCCCTCACCTACCACCGCCTCTCCATTAACCCTCATATACCCACAATAACACCCACCCACCCAAAAACACCTGCCACTAGGAACGAAGTACTCTAGTGACGACATTGTCTTCAGTTTTCATCTTCCAATAATATCTGTTTTTCTTTCCGGTGATCGAAGAATAAACTACTTCCTCTTACGTTTCAGTACATGTATCTACCACTTGAATTCCAGTCTACCTACTCACAGCATTCTGTCATTCTTACCGCAGTTTATCTTTCTACCAGGTAACAAATCAAGAGAATCAAAGATAAATCAGAAATTCCATGGACTTTATTGCAAATTTAAGAGTCAAACACAGACAGACACTCACCATTTCAGGCATTTGTGGCCGAGTGTTGCAGAGCGTCACTGTGGGAACCGTGACAATCTCCCTGTACTGGGATCGAATCTTGAAATTCTAAGCGCATTCGTGATTTCTCAAGGCACTAAAAATTAATAGGTTAGATAAGGCTCGTCAGGAAACAGGACAAGTGTTTCCTGACGCGGGTCTTAGTAAAAAGTAGTAGAAAATCTGAAGGCTTATACGGCCGAAATAACAACTCACGGTCAACATACGACACCTCACCCAACTCTTCATGATGATGTTGGTGAGTTGTTCCAGGACTTGTCAATCATAGCTTAAATTCTTCCCATTTTTTTTAATTATATATGAATCTGATTTGAATAATCTTTAACCAATATTCATATTAAAATCAAAACTGCTTTTTATGAAGCTTGATTTAAAAATATTTCTCTCAACCAGACCTGCTTGGCTGAGAGGAGTGCAATCGGATCATGCTTCATGAAAATAGATTTGATTCTAATATGAATATTGGTTTACTATTATACAAATGAGATTCGTTTATAATTAATAAAATTTGGGAAGAATTTAAGCTATGTTTGACAAGTCCTTGACCGTCTCACCCGCATCATCATAAAGGGACGAGTGAGGTATCGGATGCTGACCGTGAGGTGTTATCTCTGCCTTATATGCCTTCAGCTGTTCTATTTTTTAGAGTTCCTAGATAATGTGAGAAATCACGAAAGCCCTATGAATTTCACTATAAGTTTTAAAATGGTTGTTTTGCATATTGTGATATCACCTGTTTACTGTGATGTTGCATATATATATATATATATATATATATATACATATATATATATATATATATATATATATATATATATATATATATATATATATATATATATATATATATATGTGTGTGTGTGTGTGTGTGTATGTGTGTGTGTGTGTGTGTGTGTGTGTGTGTACTCACCTAGTTGTACTCATCTAGTTGAGGGGTCGAGTCCGAGCTCCTGGCCCCGCCTCTTTACTGGTCGCTACTAGGTCACTCTCCCTGAACCGTGAGCTTTATCATACCTCTTCTTAAAGCTATGTATGGATCCTGCCTCCACTACATCGCTTCCCAAACTATTCCACTTACTGACTACTCTGTGGCTGAAGAAATACTTCCTAACATCCCTGTGATTCATCTGTGTCTTCAACTTCCAATTGTGTCCCCTTGTTACTGTGTCCAATCTCTGGAACATCCTGTCTTTGTCCACCTTGTCAATTCCTCTCAGTATTTTGTATGTCGTTATCATGTCCCCCCTATCTCTCCTGTCCTCCAGTGTCGTCAGGTTGATTTCCCTTAACCTCTCCTCGTAGGACATACCTCTTAGCTCTGGGACTAGTCTTGTTGCAAACCTTTGCACTTTCTCTAGTTTCTTTACGTGCTTGGCTAGGTGCGGGTTCCAAACTGGTGCCGCGTACTCCAATATGGGCCTAACGTACATGGTGTACAGGGTCCTGAACGATTCCTTATTAAGGTGTCGAAATGCTGTTCTGAGGTTTGCTAGGCGCCCATATGCTGCAGCCGTTATTTGGTTGATGTGCGCTTCAGGAGATGTGCCTGGTGTTATACTCACCCCAAGATCGTTTTCCTTGAGTGAGGTTTGTAGTCTCTGCCGCCTTAGACTATACTCCATCTGTGGTCTTCTTTGTCCTTCCCCAATCTTTATGACTTTGCACTTTGTGGGGTTGAACTCCAGGAGCCAGTTTATGGACCAGGTCTGCAGCCTGTCCAGATCCCTTTGTAGTTCTGCCTGGTCTTCGATCGAGTGAATTCTTCCCATCAACTTCACGTCATCTGCAAACAGGGACACCTCAGATTCTATTCCTTCCGTCATGTCGTTCACAAATACCAGAAACAGCACTTGTCCTAGAACTGACCCCTGTGGGACCCCGCTGGTCACAGGTGCCTACTCTGACACCTCGCCACGTACCATGACTCGCTGCTGTCTTCCTGACAAGTATTCCCCTGATCCATTGTAGTGCCTTCCCTGTTATCCCTGCTTGGTCCTCCAGTTTTTGCACTAATCTCTTGTGTGGAACTGTGTCAAACGCCTTCTTGCAGTCCAAGAAAATGCAATCCACCCACACCTCTCTCTCTTGTCTTACTGCCGTCACCATGTTATAGAACTCCAGTAGGTTTGTGACACAGGATTTCCCGTCCCTGAAACCATGTTGGCTGCTGTTGATGAGCTCATTCCTTTCTAGGTGTTCCACCACTCTTCTCCTGATAATCTTCTCCATGATGTTGCATACTATACATGTCAGTGACACTGGTCTGTAGTGTAGTGCTTCATGTCTGTCTCCTTTTTTAAAGATTGGGACTATATTTGCTGTCTTCCATGCCTCAGGCAATCTCCCTTTTTCGATAGATGTATTGAATATTGTTGTTAGGGGTACACATAGCGCCTCTGCTCCCTCTCTCAGGATCCATGGAGAGATGTTATCTGGCCCCATTGCCTTTGTGTGTGTGTGTGTGTGTGTGTGTGTGTGTGTGTGTGTGTGTGTGTGTGTGTGTGTGTGTGTGTGTGTGTGTGTGTGTGTGTGTCGTGCCGAATAGGTAAAACTTGCGATTTTGGCTTAAATAGCAACGCTCTTCTTGCCGAATAAGGCAAGCGAAAATTTGTGTATGCAGTAAATTCGCAAAAACTCATTTCGAAGCTAATGAAAAAAAAAAATATTTCATTATGTCTGATTACTATTGAATTATTGTAAACTTATCTACAATATATTTAGCTGGATTAGGCTAAATTAAATTACGCTTGATATAATAAGGTTCCTTCTGTACAAAATTAATAATTTTACATTAACATAAATGAAAAAAAATATACCATTAAACGTATTAGAGAAAATTTTAGAAAGGACTTAATTTTAAAGGAGTTCTTGATAATCGACCAGTTTTACCTATTAGGCACGACATTTATATATGATTTTGGTGCCTTTTCATATAAACGAATTAAGGTGATTTCAGTTAATAAATCGGTTGACCATGATTTTTAAAGAAAGTTTGAAGTTTCCGAACCCGTAGACTAGGATCCAACCAAGAGGATATAAAAAAAAAATACATATACTGTATATAAAAATACATCCCTGTTGCCCAAGGCATCAAAAGCTTCAAATTAATTTTTACTCCTAAAACATAATATTTTAGCAACACAAAGGGGATTACCTCACCCTCTCACGCTACGGTGCACACTGGGAACAAGATAGTGCTGCAACTACCCCACCTAGATGGTCGCTAGTCATGGAGAGACTTGTAGTCACGGGGATGGAGAGCAGTGGTTGGGGATGGAAGTACGGAGGGAAGGATGGGGACAGAATATGCAAGGAACAGTAAAAGGGAAAGGGAGGAGACAGATAGAGAGAGAAAGATAAAATGAAGAGAGACAAATAATCCCAGTAACAGTGAATCAAGCTAAGGAAGCTGAGGTTAATGAAGCCTCAACTGCCTCTGCAAGTGAGAGACACATCAGCTTCAGCGGCTAAGCAGGAGCCCCAACAAGTTAAAAAAAGGCTTCTGAATTAGACACTGTACTAATTAGTCCGCTTCACTGCCTCTTGTCTAATTAATAACTGCGAGGCCAGGATGAGATTGATGCAGAGCCTGTTCTACCTCCCTCTCTTGATGATGGGCGAATCCAGAGGCGGAAAAGAGAGAGACTGGGGTAGATGAATAGACAGAAAAAAGGGAAGGTAGGGAGGTGACGAGTACGAATAAGTTCAGAGAAAAGAAAGGAGAGGGTAAACGAGTTTGGAAAAAGGGAGACTAATGTTTCCACCTCTCCTACTTTCTCTGTTTATTTTTACGTGTGCCAAATATATTAAAGCAGCAGAAGCAGATCTTAAGGGGAGGGGCGGGGGGTAATACCTCGAGTTAATCAGCAGTCCCAAACTAATCAGTTAAATTTATTAAAATAAAAAAATTTCATCGAACACACGATAAACTCTTGTGGTTCATTTGACATCCACCTTTATCACATCAGGCTTAGGTACTATCTGAAGCCCAAGAGGCAGGCATGACTTTCTTATAATTAAGAATCATTGTCACGAGTGCAGGTTCTTTAAGAGTTAAATGAAAGACAAATGTCTCTCAAAAACAAGAAAATTAAAGAACGAGTTAATAAAACAAAGATGTCACTTTGATACCTATTAGTATACTGCAGCAGTAATAAATCACCTCAGGTTGGTACAGGGCTAGAAAAGTTATTCAAACATCATAATTTACCCCGTCAGCATTAGCTAGATTAGAGGAACCTTGAAAAGGTGCTATGTAAATAACTGAGCCACCTGCCTCGCAAGTGAAACGACAGTCTGAAAGCAGTTTATGGCGGGAGTGGCGATATACTACATGTATGGGTATCAACTTTACATCCCTACCCTGCACTTCAGTGTCATGAAAATTAATCTCTATAGCAGTGCACGAGACTGCCATGATAGGTAGATGATTCATAACCAGGTATGGTCTAGTGATATTTTTCTTACCTCGCCAGTACGCCATGACGGCTGCTCCACTCGACCTCCTCCAGGACAGCAACATGAAAGACACTTCACTGGAAGTGCTCAGGACTGAAGGACTAAGACGTCAAAATAAACGGGAACACCCAGCTATGTCGACGTCAGAACCCAGAAACGTATACGAAGACAAGATAAATCCCAACCAGACGAAACAACATCACAAGGGTGACTCCCCACGCAGCCTTTGCAAATTACCATCTCGCCTAATGACCGCAAAAGTCCAACCAATCGAAACCTTATGCGGGGCTCATGAAGAACCAGACGGAATCCTGGACACAAAGAACGGCAAGACAATCACTTAAGGTAGTTGAGCAATAATATTAACCCAACTTATATGAATATATTTAATGAAATTTCTTACATTTAAATCAAACAGACCCGAGAAATTATATAAAAAATACACATCGTAGTGTATATATATATATATATATATATATATATATATATATATATATATATATATATATATATATATATATATTTATATATCATATATATATATATATATATATATATATATATATATATATATATATATATATATATATATATATATATATATATATATTTATATATCATATATATATATATATATATATATATCGATATAGAGAGAGAGAGAGAGAGAGAGAGAGAGAGAGAGAGAGAGAGAGAGAGAGAGAGAGAGAGAGAGAGAGAGAGAGAGAGAGAGAGAGAGAGAGAGAGAGAGAGAGAGAGAGACAGAGAGACAGAGAGACAGAGAAACAGAGAAACAGACAGAGAGACAGAAAGAGAGACAGAGAGAGAGACAGAGAGAGAGACAGACAGACAGACAGCAGGGAGGGGAAAGGTAATTGAGGTTGCGTTTGCATAATATGGTCATACAGCCAGTGAGCGAATACAAGGTCTTATAAATAATTGAGAAGATTATGGTCAGGGTGGCACTGTGAGTCACACACACACACACACACACACACACACACACACACATACACACTGTAAATTTTAGCCATGCGAGAGTTGAAATTGTTTGAGATTCTATGTGCATGTAAACATGCAAATAATTTATGACTGTAGGTAATTTGTGAATATATACGTATGCAATTTATTTGCTTGACGAATGGATTTAAAAATATATGGGTGGCAGAATGTATGAATAAATATGTAGATGGATGGACGAAGGAATAGGTGGATGGATAGATGAATAGATGTGGATAGGTGAGTGAATAGATGGGGATATACATGGGTGGATGCATCGATGAGTGGATGGATAACTGAATTAGTATGTGGTGGCATTTAAATTACTGTGGTCAGATGGTACACTCCCCTTCCCCCTCAAATTTTAATCAACTGTCTATTAGTGTTATTATTGAAGCAAAGTTGTAGAAAAAGAAGTATTGCTGGCGATGATGGTAATTGTAGTGCTACTATTGTTAGTAGCAATGATAGTAATGGCAATAGTATTGTTAGCAGAAGCATTAATAGTAGTAGTAGTAGTAGTAGTAGTAGCAGTAGCTGCTGCAGCAGCAGTAACAACATCGATATCCTCAGCAGCTGTAGCAGCAGTAACATCAATATTCTCAGCAGTAGCAGCAGCAGTAACATCAATATCCTCAGCAGTAGCAGCAGCAGTAACATCAATATCCTCAACAGTAGCAGCAGCAGTAACATCAATATCCTCAGCAGCAGCAGCATCAGTAACATCAATATCCTTAGCAGTTGCGGCAGTAAGTTTAAACTCTATCCCCTGCCTTCGGGGTGCATCCTCATTAACGTTTTCCAATACGGTCTTTTAATTATCTCTTCGTCCAGTTTTTCCTTAGCAGCATTGGTACCTGAGGGTGTAGGGTCTTGGCGACAGAAACTTGTGTCATACTGACCTCGCTTGTGTAGACCTGTGTAGCTAATGCTAGAACAGTACTTGCAGTCCTAAACAAAAACAAATGATATATCCCGCAAGGTCTTTGGATTCATGTTTTCTCTATATACTCCAATATATGTTCTCTATTCGAGGCAGTCTATGTATTTAACGTATTCTCCTGCTGTTCGTAATAACGAAGAATACCGGTCATAATAATGTGGCTGGAATAATTCGTAGCTTATCTGCACGTCGCTTACAGCTTCCTGTCCAAAGTATAGGTTAGTTGTGAATTAATAATACGTATAATATGTTTTGCATTTCCTGGCCACATGAATCCGAATGTTGTAATAAAATACACATGTGGCAGAAAACTTTTTAATTGCAAAAACGCATCGCTCCGTTAATTCAGTCACAGGAACTGGCAAAGCTGCCAGTGAGGGAAATGTTTCCATCATTACCGTCCTGGAGCTGCACCTGCGACTTATTTGTATAGCGATAGGTAATTGATATCGTCTTAATGAATCTTTAAATGAACGAAACATTGTTCCAATGAAAGATTATTCTGCAACGAGTGTTTCCTTCAACTAATGTAAGCAACATGCGAGGTTCGTGCGTGTATTATACTTGCAACTGATGCAACAAAGGCAATGCATTCGATAGATTTAGATGGATATAGGCAGCATTAGTTTGGAAACAGAGTTATAGATGACTGAAGCGAATACTTAAGGTACAATTTAAACCTAAGTTAAGAAGATACTGTAGGAACACCTGGCCAGCTTTACTGGGAGATGTTTCGTCCACTAGAGGGGCTTTATTAATTGATAAAGCATTTCTCAATAAATATACAAAGGATGTTGCACACGTGTCTTATTTATCCACTTGATAAAAGTTGATTAATCAATTTTACGAGCGGAAAAGGGTGAACCTGCCTAGCATGGGCCAGTAAGCCTACAGCAGTGCCCCTCCTTATTTTTATTTAAAAAAATGTTACCATTATGATAATTTTTTCTGAAGACTACAAAATATTTTTTAGCACTTGATCTAAAAAAAATCTGTATTTTGAAACATTTTTTTGTAAGATCTTATTGTAATAAGACATAAATGTTATTTTATAGTCATAAACATTTTTTAAATTCGTATGGATCACTCAGGTAGATTCAGGAAACTGGGAAACTAGCTCCAGTTCCTTAAATCAAAAGCACTTTATCGGCATCAAAGTACTACTTTAGTAAGGCTCAATCTCTCAAAAGAATATCCATGAGGGGAAAATAATTTTTTTTAATATGTTGAGGACACCGAGAAAATATATATATATATTTTTTTTTGAGGGGAGCTTAGTATGACAGGGATGAGGCAGTGTTGTGGTATAAGATAGAGTTAGGAATAAAGCAACGTGGCAGGTAACGTAGTGATGATAATGGAATAGTCTGGTAGTGTACGCTATGACCAGGTGAGGCGAAAATTAAGTGTCAGGGAACATGAAAGTGTTGAAAAAATGGAATTATAAGCAGGAACCATGATTTTTTTTTTAGTCGTAAGTTGCATCCTCTCGTACTACAAGCAATGTGGGTTGTCAGTAATGAATATATTTATTCAGGAATTGCGCAAAGCTGCGTTTTGTGGTATAATACCGAGAATTGATAGACCAAATATGTAAGAAAACGTGGCCTTTCGTAAAATCTGAAGAGATTCTGATAACGATGAAGGGGAGGGAGGGAGGGAGAGGGAGAGAAACAGGGAGAGAGAAAGGGAGGTAGGTTCTTGCCTTCGACACATAATAACCTTGTTATCTGTCCCTCCCTGAGAGTGTTGTGTTACTCTTCCTGCAGTTTATTTGAACCTGTCTACAGGGATAGACAAGGAACAAGAAAAGGAAGCGGAGGAGGAGATAGAGAAACAGGAGTTTTCCTTCTTTAAATTCACATTCTTCCTCATACCTTCTGTCCTTCATTTCATCCCTTCATCTATCCCTCCTTCCCTTTCTCACCTCTTTCCTCCCCCTCTTCATCTCTTCCCTCCCTCCCACTCCTTCAGCCTCCCGGTGCGTAAAGGGTAGCAAATGCATCATTCTTATCAGGTTGTGGTCGCCACAGCTCCTAAATTCTTCACGCTTAGCAGCGGTCCCTTGTGTCTGGTTTCTTCTCCTCTCTTACTGATACATCATTTGTCACTTGTGTTATTTTCTGCCACTGCTGGAGGAGAGAGGAAAGACTTGGCGGTAGGGGATAAAGAGTGTAAAAGAGTAAGAAAATAGGACAAAAGAATGAGTACAACAGGTAAGGAAAGAGGAGAGAGTAGTAGAAGAGAGCAAAAGAAAAAGGGGGAGGAGAGGACGGAGGACAAAGTAATAGAAGAGGACAAAGAGCAGAGTAAAAGAGGGGAAAGAGGAGAGAAAGCAAATTAAAACACAAGAGAGAATAGAACCAAGACAAGGAAGACGAGAGTAGGAGAAAAAGACATGGAATGTAAAGTTATAGGATTATCATCAAAATTAAGCGCAAAACCATAAAGTTGTAGGTGAAATTAGATAGAACAGAAGACTTTTCACAACAGGAAGGAAATGTGGTACAAGAATGAAAAATAAAAAAATGAAGTTTCGATAAAAATGACTTGTTTACCGTGATTGGTTCTGTGTATTACCATCCCTCCTTCAGAGTGGCAATGGTCTTCCCACCTCCAGGACTCAAGCTCGGCTAAATGATTTCCCTAAATCTCTTCATAAACGTTACTTTGCTCACACTCCAACAGCACGTTAGGTCATAAAAACCACTTGCCTCCACTCCTAACATGCTTACACACGCTTTTTGAATGTCCAAGCCCTTCGCACAAAAAACTTTTTGCATCTTCCTTTAACCTTCCTAGGATGACCCCTACCCCCCCTTCCCTCCACTGCAGATTTATACAACCTCCAAGTCGTCCTATTTTATTCCGTCCTCTCTAAATATCCAGACTACTCAACAACCCCTTCTCAGTCCTCTAGATAAAACTTTTAGTAACCCCCCCTCCCCTTCTAGTCTCCAGACTACGAATTTTCTAAATAATATTCACACCGCACATTGTCCTCAGACACGACATCTTCACTGCCTCCAACCTCCTCGCTATAACTCTGGCAACCAATGATTTATACTCATATGAGAGTGTTTATTCCACTATACTTACATTGACCTCTTTTCCTCAGTGGATAACGTTCTTTGTCCCCACAGACTCCTCAGTGCACCACTCACCTTTTTCTCTCATCAGTTCTGTTGTTTACCTCTTCTTTCATACACACATCTGCTGACAATTCCACTCAAAAATATCTGAACACATTCACGTCCTCCATACTCTCTCTCTCTCTCTCTCTCTCTCTTTCTCTCTCTCTCTCTCTCCATCAAATATATACATTCATTCAGTTTGGGAATGGTTAGATTTAAGAAGGTCCCATTTAGTATGGGCAGGTAGACCTGATGTAGTGCTCCTCTATTCTTATAATCTTGTTACTAAATTTTTTGTTACCCTCATCACATTGCTTTTTCCTTCGTTCACTTTTAATTTCATTCTTTTACATTGCCTCCCAAATTCGTCCACGAACCTTCGTAACTTCTCTTCAGTATCTCCTAGAACCAGGACTTTGAGATCACTTGCATGGCTACGTCTCACCATTACCTTCAAGATTAGAATTTCAGGGAAATTGGTTTTGTGAAGAAGAGAAAATGACAAGAAGTTGTGAATAAGAGAAAATGACAAGAAGTTGTGAATAAGAGAAAATGACAAGAAGTTGTGAATAAGAGAAAATGGCAAGAAGTACCACACACTGTCTTTTATCAGAAGTGTAAGACGAGCGAAAATTTTGGTTAAGAAATAACTAATAAGCTTTTTATGGTGAAAAATAAAAATCACAATACCATGACTAGAACAATTCAACTTTAGAAAACGTTGTGGTCCAATCTATTATTATTACTACTACAACAACTACTACTACAACTACATTTACTGCAGCAACAACAACTTCTACTAGTGCTACAATAACTACTACAACAACAACTATCACTTTGGAAAAACGCTAAAACTGTAAGGATCGTACAGGGTCAACGGAATGGAAGGTAATCAAGTGTGACCCAAGGAAGGGGAGAGCAGCTTTAACTCTTTGGATAATAATCCCTATGAAGAGTGGGCATCCCCTTCAAGCTAACAATATTGCGGCTTAATAACAGCCCAGAATGAACCGAAAAGTTTCCTCAGGTATTCTCCAAGTGACCGAAACTTTTCGGTCGCTAGTGAATAACATTCTTTTTTCACACCTATTTTTTTCGACAGCTTCCAGGTATACAGTACTACGTTACCTACCTGCCTTACCGAATTGAAATCCCGGTCAGATATTCCTAAATATACTTTTTTTTCTCCCCTGAATTCATAGGGATATCGTTGCGGTCTGAAATTCTCTCTCTTTTTTGAGAATTGGGTGACAGCATTCAGTTAAGAACAAATTGAATTCCGGTTCGTATAAGTGATGACATAATGCAATTTAAGAATGCCTTTTTTTACGTATTATTTTTTTTTATTTATTGCCAGGGGTGAGGACATCATTTCCCACTGGGTATATACATTGAAAGGTATACGTCGTTCGGGGTATATACACCGAGAGTTTACTCCCTGTTTCAAGGATTAACCTTGACCTGTAGTGAACAGGTTACCAACAACGTTAAAAAAAGACAATTATGTACAATTTAAGGCATTTATTAGAGGGCACGTTTCGCCACAAGTGGCATTTTCAATCCTAAAAAAGCCACTAGTGGTGAAACGTTCCTTCTAATAAATGTCCTGAACTGTACGTGTCTTTTTCGACATCTTGTCAGTACCACTAGACCATTTTTCAGGTTACAGCCTGATTGTCCCTCGTGCAGTCGATAGGCTTCAAGTCTAATTAGCCAACCAGCATCCGGTCATTCGTCAGGAGCAAGTGAAACAGTTGTGATGCTGGGTGGCGAGTTTCCAGAGATTTCAGTGATATATTCTGTATTGGATGCCCCATCTTACCAAAGCTCTGGTAATACCTCGCCTTCATCCCCGACTTCAGTGCTAAGCAGCATTCACAAATAACCCACACATGCGAGAGGAAACCTTACACGCTGTTTCGGTCCTTGCTGGACCCATTATCAAGGTCGTAACTCTTTACATGTTGCCAGTAGATGTCAAAAGTCGGAAAATGACGGATTAATGACACGTCAATTGAGTAAGGCTTTTATTTAAGAACGTTTCGGTCTTAGAGGGTTTTTTTTACTTGACAAAGCACCATTCCAGTCGAAACGTTCTTAAATATAAAATAACAGATCTCTTTCTTTCCGTATCTTCGATTCGCCAAAACATGCGAGTGAAAAGTTTCATTTAGAGCTTTACAAAGTTGATGAAAATATGAGGTTACTGAAATGTTAAAGTTCTGTTTAGAGCTCTATCATGTTATCGAAATCTTCAGCTCGTTCACTAGTTAAAACTATGAAGTGGTTTACCATGTTAACTGACAGAAGGAGTCTCAACACCTCTAAACAAAGATAATAAATAATAATTAATGTATCCATTAATGCATTTGAAAAAAAGGCATTTGATAACGAGACTTTTATAATCATGAGGATGCTCTAAATCCCTAAGGGCTGTGCCATGAGAGCCACGTACGAGATCGTACCAACTAGTAGGCCGTGAAATGCAGTACAAAGTGATCTGATGGTAATATCGAACTACGGGATCAGCGTAGTTACAGTGGTAGCAACGCATACAGGAATATTT
>NC_091310.1:32450286-32515286 GCF_038502225.1 Cherax quadricarinatus | reverse complement strand
AGAGTGCTGAGGAGAGGTCCTGCAGCGATGACGTCCAGCCAGCGAGAGATCTGGCTGGACATAAGACAACTAATATTATAAAGTATTGAATTTTCGCATTAGCTATAAAGGAAAATATATTAGTAGTATAATGTTAGATGAACGAAGAAATATGCACAATAGTTATTGCTTCATTTTGCGAAGACGCTACAAATAATAATAATTCGATGCAAACAGTCCTCAGCCATGATAGTAAAGGGCTCATATAGACTGACATAGATCATTCCCACCCACTGGTTGGCTAATGACCTTACTGTGAAACTATATTTTTCACTTCAAACTGCAATTTTAACTGCCTTTAATAATAATAAAAATATAATAATAATAATAATAATAATAATAATAATAATAATAATAATAATGAAAGGAAGAATTATTAAGGCATGATTAGCTTAGAAATCGCTTGTGGAGTGGGTCGGCAATTTTTTTATGTTCTTGTCACTTGAGGGATCACTCAAACTGTCACTACGATACTCATACCTAACCAGCGCCACCACCACAACCCACCGACACCACCACAACCCACCGACACCACCACAACCCACCGACACCATCACAACCCACCGACACCATCACAACCCACCGACACCACCACAACCAGGCCTCAACTCTCATCACAGTTATTACCATCACAGTTATTATCATCACAGGCGACACCATTTGCCTACACCACTAGCACTACAACCCACTCCATTATAACCCATACTACTACCCCTAACCCCCTCTGCCCCCGGCAAACCACACCCCAACCATCATCTCACTCATTTGGATGAGCACATCACCCGATAATGCTCTCAAGCGGAATAAGTTTGCAAGTTTTCTCGTTAAAAGTTGAGCAGGCGGCTTCTGCGTCTCAAACACAGATCACAAAGTGGCTATAAGAGTTGAAAGATTCTATTTTGGAGATAACTCGAACACCTCTCCCCACCGCCCGAATATCGCGATTGTTAAGTTTGATCGCGCATACATGTAAATGAGTCACAGGGATGTTAGGAAATACTTATTTAGCCTTTAAGTGGTCAAAATTCGTATAGTATAGTTAGGTGTCCCCAAAATTATATTTTTTAAGATGATACGTAAATTTTTATCGTTTCCTCCCACCTTATCCAGTCGGCTTTCCTCAGCCACGTATGTGCTCGCATCAGGAGTGACATGTCCAGTGCTACTGGGCGTCTAATTGTGGAGTTGATGGTTCAGTGGTCACTAGCGTCTCGGAATTTTAGGGGGCTGCTTTGATGATCATTGAACAGGGGTGGGAAATAAGTTATACACAGCCAGTTTTCCACATGTCAGCATCAACAATCACAATATTCACTGGGAAGCTGCCACCATCAAACAAATAACACTGCAACTACAAACGCAAAATCATAGAATCTGTCTTCATAGCTTCCACTACCAATTTCAGCATCTCACAAGGAGAGTGGAAACCAGATATTTCAAAATTCGCCCTGAAGAAGTTCACATCAGCGCTCAGTATAACACAGAACACCAGCACAACATCAGGGATTACACAGCACAAAGGAACTTCATACCCAGATTTTTAGCTTCACTTCAGGACCTGTCATCTCACCCACCTACTGCATGACACTCACTCATGCGTACACTGTGAGGTGTAACTTTCGCTATATTTTCTGTTTCTCTTTTCAGTTACGTATGTGCTGAAGAGGATCCCAAAAAGGAACGAAATATGCAGACCAATTAATCTTTTGTGTTTCTGTCCATGTGCGTTATTAATGAGCATTCACAAGCTTTCATAATTATATATATGTATATATATATATATATATATATATATATATATATATATATATATATATATATATATATATATATATATATATATATATATATATATATATATATGTATATATATATGTATATATATATATATATATATATATATATATATATACATATATATATATATGTATATATATATATGTATATATATATGTATATATATATATATATATATATGTATATATATGTCGTGCCGAATATGTAAAACTGGTCAATTAGCAAGAACTCATTTAAAATTAAGTCCTTTCTGAAATTTTCTCTTATACGTTTAAAGATATATTTTTTTCATTAATGTTAATGTAAAAATTTTTAATTTTGCACCAAAAGAATCTTAGAAAGCTTGCCTAACCTTATTATAAAAAGAGCAATTTATTTTAGCCTAACCCAACAAATTATATTTGAAATACGCTTACAATAATTTAGTACTAAACAAACACAATCAAATATATTTTTTTCGTTAGGTTCAGAATGATTTTGGCGAAATTATTGCATATACAAATTTTCGCTTGTCTTATATGGCAAGATGAACGTTGCTATTTAAGCCAAGATCGCAAGTTCTGCCTATTCGGCACGACATATATATATATATATATATATATATATATATATATATATATATATATATATATATAACAATGATATTCAGAGCACATGCGAGACCAAAAACGTAATATACAGCGAAGCGGTATTTCAGTGTCACTAGGAAAAAAAACTGTATAAAGAATTTCGTAGCATTTTATAAGGTGGCTCCGAGAGACGAGAAATATATTATGAAAAAGAAATCGAAATATCTTCCTTCACTAACAGGAAAAAAAGCGGAGACACGAAAACAAAGAATAGGATAAAAACAGCACATGATGACATATATAAAAAAGATTTCTTGGTGCCTTTAAAGAAAGCAGAATGGAGGATCGAGCCTCGAACATTCCTTGCTGCGAATGACCTACACTCGTTGAGCACTCCATAAAAATATAATTCACGATATGAAGTCGATAACATGCTGAAAGCATGTTAAATATAATAATAATACTAAGTGGTAGACGGGTGGAAGTGAAGCAAGGAGATGCTAGTTGATACGACATTATAAAAATTGCATTTTTATAACTTACTAAACAATGAAGACAGGACACAGTAAGAACAAAGGAACACTGAAACAAGTGCAGTAGTTGAAGGCATCATCACCGGTAGGCGAGATCCACTAGTGGAAGTAGGTCATGCTCAAGAGTTCGACCATAGGCCCAGTACTGGGTCTCGCCCACTGGTGAAGATGCCTTCAACTGATGCACCTTATTTGAATCCTGTGTCAACGTCCATCGTCGTGCCTATGGTACAGATTTATCAAAAAATAATCACAGAACGGGTGGTGCTTGAACCCATTGCAAGTGAGTCCTAAAACTTGCAGGCGAATGTGCTAGCCATTGGACCATTCCCAGTGGATAACACACTAGTCTACGAATTTACGTCTCGCTTGTCAAGAGTACGAGCCCCTCTTCTGTAATTTGTCTGCAGTCGTGTTAATATTTCGTGAGCTATCAAAACTAAGATAGTGAACATTATCTTCTGTGCTGAGGAACTAATTACCTCTTTTTCGACTGTCTCCAGTTTCAGCACTTTAGATAACCTCTGTATTGAATTGTTAAAATCATTGGCTGGCGAAACATCTTCATAAGAAAGATACCCATGTGACATGGGTCCAGTTCATCACATTGTTGATGCTGTTTACCGTTACTGTGATGACATATTTATCTGCCTCCCTCCCTGCCAGCCGATCTGCATATCTCTGTTTACTTGGTTGCCTTTTTTCCTACCTGACAACCTGTCTGCTTGCTTGTCTGTGTCTTGGTGTGCCTATCAGCTTAACTACCTTCTTCCTTGCCTGCCTTCCCTCCTGCTTGCTTGCCGCCTGTCTGTCTTAATTCCCGTGTATGCCATTTCATTTTAATAATAAATGAACAATACCGACTCGCCGTGGGTTCTAACCCCACCGTTTCGTGGTTTGCTTGCAATCGTGTTATTACGATTTCGTGAGTCAAGAAGTTAAATATGTGCAAAACTTCAGTATTTTTATTGTCTTTATTCGACTGAAGAAGCCTACTGAGCAGTCATAATATTCCACAAATGCCTAATATTTTAAAATAAAGAATTAAACTAAGTCTGCCCGAAATGCCTAGCCATGCTAGGCGTTCTAGTGGTACACTCTGTAATCATAATTTAACTACATGTAAACCATACAACAACCAAATTCTGTAAATTCAACATTGTAATCTTTATAGAGAATAAACTTTGAATTGAATTGAATTGAATTGAACTGTGCCACATGTGTTTCACTGGTCTGCCTGCGTCTGTTTGTCTAACTATCCCCGCCTGTCGTTGTTTTTGCCAAAGAGAACCAAAGGAGACCATCAACCGGTATCAACCTTGTCCCTGACCTCTCGTCCTGATACGAAGTCTCCAGTAAGACCATTTTTCCTGGATATGTACTTGGGAAAGATTCTCTCCGAACACATCATGTTCTTAAGGCATTGGGTATGCAGAGGCGTTTCCAATATACTTGGCTTTCTGGCAGGTCGGGAATGGGCTGTCAGGGCAAGGCCAGCCAGTGGCGGAAGCTGATAGTATGAGAATTGTAATAGAAACATGTTTTCTCTTTCCTTTCTTGAGGAAAATGGATCACTATGTCGGTTTGACTCACTGGTGGGAAAGAAAGCAGAGCAAAAAGATATTACGTATGTATACGTACGTATGTGTGTGTGTGTGTGTGTGTGTGTGTGTGTGTGTGTGTGTGTGTGTGTGTGTGTGTGTGTGTGTGTGTGTGTGTGTGTGTGTACTCTCCTAATTATACTCGCTTAATTGTGATTGTAGGGGCCGAGTTAAAGCTCTTAGCCCCGCCACTTCACTCGTCGCTACTGGGTGTCACTCACTCCCTGCTCTGTGAGCTTTATCATGCCTCTTCTTAAAGCTATGTATGTATGTATCCTGCCTCCACCACTTCATTTCTCAGACTATTCCACTGCCTGACAAGTCTGTGACTGAAGAAATACTTCCTAACATCTCTGACTCATCTGAGCCTTTAACTTCCAAGTGTGTGTGTGTTTGTACACCTGAGGAAGAGAGGAGTTTAAAGGAGAGAAATTTTGGGAGACGTTAAATGAGTGTTTAGGGAGTTTTAAACTAAGTTAGAAAATGAATGTTGTTGGAGACCTTAATGCTGAAGTGAGAAAAACTGTTGTAGAGGGCGTAGTAAGTTTGGGGTACCAGGAGTAAATGATATTGGGGAACTTTAATTGAACTTTATATAGAAAGAGGTTTAGCAATAGGTAATACCACCCACCTTTTTTCTCCCGTCATTTCTATGGTTCACCTCATCTTTCATTGACCCGTCAACCGATAAGTCCACTCCCTAATATCTGATCACGTTCACTTCCTCCATACTCCCTTCTATTAATCTTATATTCAGTCTTTCATTTAATAAAGTTTTTACCCTTTCCTATCTTTACTTTTAAATTCCTTTCTATACATTCACTCAAAAATGCGGCCACCAACCTATGCAACTTCTTTTCAGAATTTTTCAACATCACTTTGTATTAAATTTTATATATTTTAATCCCACACCTCTCCCCATTTACTTGTTTCATAACCCCATCTGTAAATATGGTTTACTTTTACTGGAAAATAATCTCCCTCTCTCCTACATATTCTAACTTGAGCCTCACTACCCTCATAAAAACTCTTGATTACTTTCAGTATCCTATCGTCTATTCCATACACTTGCAACATCTGCCACATTGCTTCTCTATCCACCCTGTCATATGCCTTTTCTAAATCATATTTATATTACCATATATTTTATCAAGGTATGCAGCGATATATTCATGTCTACGATAGATCATGAGGAATATTCATAATTACGATAAATCACGTGGTATCTACATGACTACGATAAATCACGTGGTATCTACATGACTGATAAATCAGGTGGTATCTACATGACTACGATAAATCACGTGGTATCTACATGACTACGATAAATCACGTGGTATCTACATGACTACGATAAATCACGTGGTATCTACATGACTACGATAAATCACGTGGTATCTACATGACTATGATAAATCACGTGGTATCTACATGACTGACAAATCAGGTGGTATCTACATGACTACGATAAATCACGTGGTATCTACATGACTACGATAAATCACGTGGTATCTACATGACTACGATAAATCACGTGGTATCTACATGACTACGATGGCCATAAAAATGACCATAAAAATTAAAAAATTCGCAATATTGAAACATACAAATACTTATGAAAGTAAACACTGACGAAAATAATTACAGGAAAACACTAATGTCTGAATACGACAAGAGGTTCATTAATAAAGTAATTCACATACATTAACATCAAGACTACCTTAATCCCTTTAATAAGGATTGAGGACATATTATTAGGCTTAAACCCCGTGTAGCGTGCACCCGGCACGTTACAGTTCGTTCATTGTTAATTCACACAACCATTGCCATGCCATCTCTACCAGCGAACTGGCATTTCCCAGCCAAGAGGAAGTGATACCTGTTTGCTTGCCTTGGGAGGCAGACTCTCGCCAACTCTGGTCGAATCCACTCGTTGCTTTGTGAAGTTCTTGATTGTTTCATCATTATACTGCAAATCTAATGTCTTACCATTCTAAATGTTGGACATAAGTACATGGGTAAAGAAATCTACCCCTTCTGGGTTTGCCTTGCCCTTGTCTTACCGCACTGATCGTCATATAACTTTTTACAGCAAGGTGCAACAGGCCTTGACTTGCAACTTGTGCACGTAATGCCCTGTCTGTTGCGAACTGTCATTGACACTAGACTGGCAAAAAAATAAAAATGATCTGTGTATATACACTGAGAAATACGCACATCTTTATGTATTTGCACTGAGAAATTCACACATGACTGTGTATATACACTGAGAAATTCACACATCTGTGTATATATGGAGTGTTGTATGACTTGTGGGTTTAGCGTTTGGGTTTGATCATAATAATAGTAGTGTGTGTGTACATACACTGAGAAATACGTCTCTGTGTATATACGCTCAATATACACGTGTAAATGCTATGTGAAAATATGCAAAGTTAACACCACTTTCATGCTCCACCCATCACACACACACACACACACACACACACACACACACACACACAAGATTATCAGGAGGAGAGTGGTCGAGCATCTGGAACGGAACAAGAGTATAAACGCCAACCAGCAAGGATTTATGGAAGGCAAATCCTGTTACAAACCTACAGGAGTTTTATGATACAGTAACAGAAGTAAGACACGATAGAGAGAGAGAGAGAGAGAGAGAGAGAGAGAGAGAGAGAGAGAGAGAGAGAGAGAGAGAGAGAGAGAGAGAGAGAGGGTGGGTTGATTGCATCTTCTTGGACTGCAAGAAAGTCTTCGACACAGTTCCTCACAGGAGACTGGTGCAGCAACTAGAGGATCAGGCGCGTAAAACAGGAAATGCACTGCAATGGATTAGAGAATAACTAACAGAGAGGCAACAACGAGTCATGGTACGTGATGAGGTATCACAGTAGGCACCTGTGACTAGCGGGATCTTACAGGGATCGATCCTAGGACCAGTGCTATTTCTGGTATATGTGAATGACATGATGGAAGGGTTAGACTCAGAAGTGTCCCTGTTCGCAGATGATGTGAAGTTAATGAGGAAAATTAAATCAGATGAGGATCAGGTGGGACTTCAAAGAGACCTGGACAGGCTGGACATGTGGTCCAGCAACTGGCTTCTCGAATTTAACCCCGCCAAATGCAAAGTCATGAAGATCTTGGAAGGGCAAAGAAGACAGCTAACGGAGTATAGGCTAGGTGGCCAAAGACTGCAAACCTCGCTCAAGGAGAAAGATCTTAGGGTGAGTATAACACCGAGCACGTCTCCGGAAGCACACATCAACCAGATAACTGCTGCAGCATATGGGCGCCTGGCAAACCTGAGAATAGCGTTCCGATACCTAATTAAGGAAACTTGCAAGACACTTTATACCGTGTACGTCAAGCCCATACTGGAGTATGCAGCACCTGTTTGGAACCCACATTTGATCAAGCACGTCAAGAAATTAGAGAAAGTGCCAAGGTTTTGCGACAAGGTTAGTTCCAGAGCTAAGGAAAATGTCCTATGAAGAAAGGTTAAGGGAAATCGGCCTGACGACACTGGAGGACAGGAGGGTTAGGGGAGACATGATAATGACATACAAAATACTGCGTGGAATAGACAATGTGGACAGAGACATGATGTTCCAGAGAGGGGACACAGAAACAAGGGGTCACAATTGGAAGTTGAAGACCCAGATGAGTCAAAGGGATGTTAGGAAGTATTTCTTCAGTCATAGAGTAGTCAGGAAGTGGAACAGCCTAGCAAGTGAGATAGGGGAGGCAGGAACCATACATAGCTTTAAGATGAGGTATGATGAAGCTCGTGGAGCAGGGAGAGAGAGGACCTAGTAGCACTCAGTGAAGAGGCGGGGCCAGGAGCTGAGTCTCGACCCCTGCAACCACAATTAGGTGAGTACAAATAGGTTAGTGTACACACTCCACACACACACACACACACACAGGAGCTAAGTCTCGACCCCTGCAACCACAATTAGGTGAGTACACACACACACACACACACACACTCCACCCACCACACACACACACACACACACACACACACACACACACACACACACACACACACACACACACACACACACACACACACACACACACACACACACACACACACACACACCCCACCCATCACACACTGCCTCACATTCTCATTTATTCTTCACTCGTTACACGCAGTGTTTATTCTCTGCCAATGAATACAAATTACTAGAATTATGAAAAAAGAACTACCGCTTTTTCTTTCACAGGCTGTTTATTCACGGTGAAATATTGAAGTTGAATAAATATTGAATAATGAATTTGTGAATAACCAGAGAGTAGCACTTCAGTTGTGTCTCATTTGTTTCCTAGATAAAAAAAGATGAAAGAAAAGCCAAATGAACTGCTAAAGGAACGGGAACATGAAGGAAAAGAGAGAGGAATTATCGGATGAATAAGAGGTGGGTTAAAGAAGGGAATTTAAAGAAATGAGGAATAAGAGGAAAAGCAGTAGCAGCAGCAGCAACAGCATAGAGGAAGAGGGTAAGGAGGAAGAGAAAGGAGAGAAGGATAAGGAATAAGAAGAGGAAAATGAAGAGGGAAGCGAAAATGGAGAACGGAAACATGTAATGAAGAGCAGATAAATATAATAGAGAACAGAAACCTAAAATGGAGAACAGAAGCATAAAATGGAGAACAAAAACGTAATATAGAGAACAAAAACATAAAATGAAGAACACACGAAATGTAGAATAAAAACTTAATAGGTAAACAGAAATATAAAACAGAGAACAGACATTTATAATTCCCATAGCAACTCTTGCTATACATTTCTATCTCCCATTCAAAATATGAGACAAAACAAACTTTCAATGTAAAAGTAAGAATTCCAAAATTTTCCTGCGAGATATCCTGGAATATTCACATCATACTGCATAAAATTTACGTTCTAAAACGAACATAACGTAGAGGTGAAATTTGCAAGTTGTTGTCATCTTGATGAAGGAAGTCTGTCCAGAATTTTATCTGATATTATCTACGATGGATGGCCATTTATATCCTGTTAATTAATTACTGCACACCCTGGAAATTGTAATTTAATTTTATGATAGAACGCAGGATAATTTTGTTTTAAGTAATTTTTCTCTTATTTGAACTTCTATAAAATTTTCTTTTCATTCACGAATTGGTCTAAAATTTACCAATGATTAACAAGTGCAATTTTACTTGAGTAATTTTTTTCCCTCTATTTCAACTTCTATGAAATTTTGCTCCTTTCATTCATGAATTGGTTTAAAATTTACCAATGCAAATATGAGCATAAACCCAAAGAATTTTCTTTTCCTGTGTGCAATGTTCACCAAGGAAACATTTACTTTAATGAAGTCTGTGCAGAAGCATATATTCCTAAGTTTCATTAAGTAGAGTATCTCCAATTGCCAAGAGTAATAATGTGTGATGCTTTGTATCCATTAATTGCTGCGTGCTCCTGGCACTGTTGCATTCTTTGCCGGGATAATAACATTCCACATGCCTGGATTCAGTCTTATGTAAGAGTTAAGTTGGTTTATGAATACTGCAGGGCGGCCAGCGGGATAATTCTTACTTTTACGGAGACGTAGTTCTGTAATATGTTTAGCTTGTGTAGGATATGCCTTATTAATGGAGTATTTGTGCTTCCTTCATACAAGCACTTCACCTGCCCCAATATCTCAGCTTTAATTCGGAATTGCTCAGGTATTTGATAAATAAATTAAATAAATAAATAAATAAATAAATAAATCTATATATATATATATATATATATATATATATATATATATATATATATATATATATATATATATATATATATATATATATATATATATAATTTGTTTATTATTAAATTATTGTAAACTTATCTAAAATACGTTTGGTTCGATTAGGCTACATTAAATTGCGTTTGTCGTAATAAAGTTAGGCAAGTTTTCCAAGCTTCTTTTGGTACAAAACAATTTTTACCTTAATATAAATGAAGAAAAATATATTTTTAAACGTATATGAGAATTTTAGAAAGGACTTCAATTTTAATAAGTTTATGCTAATCGACCAATTTTATCTATTCGGGACGACATTATATATATATATATATATATATATATATATATATATATATATATATATATATATATATATATATATATATATATATATATATATATATAAATATATTATGTTTGCAAAAACTACACGTAAATAATTATAATTTACATGTTTTATGTCTAAGGGACGATATATTACAGCGAGCTGATGGGTATAATTAACAAGAAAAACTGCAGAAGCAAGTTTCACAAAACACTTGCTTAGCAAACTTCGTACCTGTTAACAAATTTTTCGAAACATCTCAGATTCAAGTCAAGCAAAAGTTCAAATTTTTTCAAAGTCTGCAATCCAACGTCTGAACGTCATTCAGAATGAGGTTTTTCTAGTAGGTGAAAGCTGACATGCTTTCCAAGACAGTGTCTTTCTCCATACATCATTGTGGATGAAGGTCAAATATGTGCTTTATAAACCTGCATAGAGTATACCAGAGTATTCTAGTACTGCATGTTTAATTTGGCATGGTTTTGTGAGCAGGTGTGACAACAGTGATGAGTAGTAACCTGAACACAATCATATGAAGACACACACACACACACACACACACGCACACACACACACACACACACACACACACACACACACACACAGTAGCGACCAGTGAAGAGGCGGGGCCAGGAGCTTGGACTCGACCCCTGCAACCTCAACTAGGTGAGTACACACACATTTATAAACAAATATTAAAGGAACTGAACCTGACAACTTTCGAAGAATGAGGCGAGACATAATTACGCCATACACGATACTCAAAGGCTTTGACAGAGTATATGTGGGGACAATCTCTTTGAAATGAGAGGCGTAGGGGTGTTGGGCATAAGTGGTATCTAAAGACATTGAGCCAGTGGAATGTAAGAAAATAAATGGAATGGGCTAGAAGAGGAATTGGTAGAGAAAAACTTTAATACATAGTTTTTGAAGCACTTATGATACAGTCCACGAGGCCAGAAACCAAAAATACCGGCGAATGTGGTTTAAGAGGAGGGGCCAGGAGCTGAAATTAACCCCAGCAAGAACGACTTGGTGAGTACTCAAGTGCACACACAAACACGTTACAGGAAAGGAATTTATAGAGTGGACAAGAACAGACTGTTCGAGAGGCGAGGATCAGGTGTTCAAGGGTACAGACGAGTCTAAAAAGATGTTAGGAATTATTTCTTTAACCTCATAACAGGAAATGGTACGACATAGACAAAGAGGCAGCAAAACCAGGACTTGAACATTGTTTTAAGAACGGAAATGGTAGGGCTAACGCAGCCAAGAGAAAGGCTGGGCCTGGAACCGAGTCTCAACCCCAGCAGCCATATATAAGTGAGCACATAACGGCGTGTAAGAACTTGCCTCGCCTATCAAGGTGACATTCATATTGCCCATAAGGTACCCTCCCCCTCGCACTAACAAGTTCTCCACTCAAGATAACCTCCTCCCCTTACACAATTCCTTCCCCCACACAAAGTAACCCCCTCCCCTCACACAATTCTTTCCCCCACACAAAGTAACCCCCTCCCCTCACAATTCTTTCCCCCACACAAAGTAACCCCCTCCCGTCACACAATTCTTTCCCCCCACACAAAGTAACCCCCTCCCCTCACAATTCTTTCCCCCACACAAAGTAACCCCCTCCCCTCACACAACTATCCCCCCCACAAAGTAACCCCCTCTCCTCACAATTCTTTCCCCCACACAAAGTAACCCCCTCCCCTCACACAATTCTTTCCCCCACACAAAGTAACCCCCTCCCCTCACACAATTCTTTCCCCCACACAAAGTAACCCCCTCCCCTCACACAATTCTTTCCCCCACACAAAGTAACCCCCTCCCCTCACAATTCTTTCCCCCACACAAAGTAACCCCCTCCCGTCACACAATTCTTTCCCCCACACAAAGTAACCCCCTCCCCTCACAATTCTTTCCCCCACACAAAGTAACCCCCTCCCCTCACACAATTCTTTCCCCCACACAAAGTAACCCCCTCTCCTCACAATTCTTTCCCCCACACAAAGTAACCCCCTCCCCTCACACAATTCTTTCCCCCACACAAAGTAACCCCCTCCCCTCACACAATTCTTTCCCCCACACAAAGTAACCCCCTCCCCTCACACAATTCTTTTCCCCACACAAAGTAACCCCCTCCCCTCACAATTCTTTCCCCCACACAAAGTAACCCCCTCCCCTCACACAATTCTTTTCCCCACACAAAGTAACCCCCTCTCCTCACAATTCTTTCCCCCACACAAAGTAACCCCCTCCCCTCAGACAATTCTTTCCCCCACACAAAGTAACCCCCTCCCCTCAGACAATTCTTTCCCCCACACAAAGTAACCCCCTCCCCTCACACAATTCTTTCCCCCACACAAAGTAACCCCCTCCCCTCGCACAATTCTTTCCCCCACACAAAGTAACCCCCTCCCCTCACACAATTCTTTCCCGGACACAAAGTAACCCCCTCCCCTCGCACAATTCTTTCCCGCACACAAAGTAACCCCCTCCCCTCACACAATTCTTTCCCGGACACAAAGTAACCCCCTCCCATCACACAATTCTTTCCCCCACACAAAGTAACCCCCTCCCCTCACACAATTCTTTCCCCACACAAAGTAACCCCCTTCCTAACCCTTCACACATGCCTCTGAATATTGCAGCAACCTGCTCGCTATTTACTATACACCTGTTGATCTCTCAATTGAAAACAATACTGGGATTCTTGCAAAAGTTTCCAAGCTCTATTTCTTGTGTGTGTGTGTGTGTGTGTGTGTGTGTGTGTGTGTGTGTGTGTGTGTGTGTGTTTGTGTGTGTGTGTGTGTGTGTGTGTTTGTGTGTGTGTGTGTGCGCGCGCGCGCGCGTACCCTCGCTCTCGCGCAATTTCCTAGCAGAGTTCGAGCAGCGATGAGCTCTACTTCCTGGTCCCTTGATTCCGGTGGGCTCTTGATCCAAGGAGTTGGTGCTAACTTCTTCCCCTTCTCAAACGTACTCACTTCCCAGTTCGTTTTTATGCGCTCGATGTACCTTACGAGTTTAGCGTTTACAAACAAAAATTATCATAAAGATAATTACGATAATAATAATAATAATTATAACATTTATAATAATAATAACGATAACCTAAATAATAAAATGTATAATTAACAATTTTGTCTGCTGGCGCTACAGGCAGGACCAGTGAGCAGTGTGAACCGGCCTAATAATAGAGTATATACGTGTATATCAATGGGTATATCAGTGTTTATCAGAGAGTATATCGATGTATATCATTTACTATTTAGTTGTCCCGTCAACCGTACACACAGTTCCCTGCGTGTATAGAAATATATATTAACCTTTTATTCCATCACGGTGACTAATTGGCACTATTTCACGATTTGTTTGGGGTGATATATGGTTAGTAGATTACCCTTGTAAATGTGTGTGTGTGTGTGTGTGTGTGTGTGTGTGTGTGTGTGTGTGTGTGTGTGTGTGTGTGTGTGTGTGTGTGTGTGTGTCTATTTATGTGTGTGTGTGTGTGTGTGTGTGTGTGTGTGTGTGTGTGTGTGTGTGTGTGTGTGTGTGTGTGTACTCACCTAGTTGTACTCACCTAGTTGAGGTTGCAGGGTTCGAGTCCAAGCTCCTGGCCCCGCCTCTTCACTGGTCGCTACTAGGTCACTCTCCCTGAACAATGAGCTTTATCATACCTCTGCTAAAAGCTATGTATGGATCCTGCCTCCACTACATCGCTTCCCAAACTATTCCACTTCCTGACTACTCTGTGGAGGAAGAAATACTTCCTAACATCCCTGTGATTCATCTGTGTCTTCAACATCCAACTGTGTCCCCTTGTTGCTGTGTCCCATCTCTCGAACATCTTGTCTTTGTCCACCTTGTCAATTCCTCTCAGTATTTTGTATGTCGTTATCATGTCCCCCCTATCTCTCCTGTCCTCCAGTGTCATCAGGTTGATTTCCCTTAACCTCTCCTCGTAGGACATACCTCTTAGCTCTGGGACTAGTCTCGTTGCAAACCTTTGCACTTTCTCCAGTTTCTTTACGTGCTTGGCTAGGTGTGGGTTCCAAACTGGTGCCGCATACTCCAATATGGGCCTAACGTAGACGGTGTACAGGGTTCTGAACGATTCCTTATTAAGATGTCGGAATGCTGTTCTGAGGTTTGCTAGGCGCCCATATGGTGCAGCAGTTATTTGGTTGATGTGTGCTTCAGGAGATGTTATACTCACCTCAAGGTCTTTTTTCTTGAGCGAGGTTTGTAGTCTCTGGCACCCTAGACTGTACTCCGTCTGCTGTCTTCTTTGCCCTTCCCCATTCTTCATGACTTTGCACTTGGTGGGGTTGAACTCCAGGAGCTAATTGCTGGACCAGGTCTCTAGCCTGTCCAGATCCCTTTGTAGTTCTGCCTGGTCTTCGATCGAATGAATTCTTCTCATCAACTTCACATCATCTGCAAACAGTGTGTGTGTGTGTGTGTATGTGCGTGTGTGCGTCTGTGACTGTGTCTGTGACTGTGTCTGTGACTGTGTGTCTGTAACTGTGTGTCTGTGACTGTGTGTCTGTGACTGTGTGTCTGTGACTGTGTGTCTGTGACTGTGTGTCTGTGACTGTGTGTCTGTGACTGTGTGTCTGTGACTGTGTGTCTGTGACTGTGTGTCTGACTGTGACTGTGTGCGTTTTAAACGCAAGTCCAGCTAATATATTTCCTTCCAGCCTTTGTATACATGTATGTTACATTCGACACTTTCATCTTCGTCTGACATACTCTCACACGCCTGTTAGACACTCAATCCACTATAACCTTGACTCGTATACCTTACTGTATTCGTCCCTTGTCTCCTCTGTACCTGAGCCTCACACTCGTCAGTGAAACACATCTAACAAAGTTAAATAATTTGCTCTCTGAATATGGCACACGTTGCAGAGCTAACCTGTACTGGGACAACCTAAAACAACGAAGATTAACAAATCTTCGTTGTTTCGTTTGTGGTTGAGTAAGAGATGTCAGATCTAAGCTAATCTTTCAGTAGGTCAATATGGTACTGCAGTCCATATCTGGTCTGTCACTGGTTCTATTAGTCGGTAAATTGAGAAGGGACGCCAGTTCTAAGTTGAACCACAAACAGTAACTATACCATGTCACGTATATTCACAACCAATTTATTTTATCAAGAGTTTTTACAACTAGTTTATTATTTATATTTTCATTATATTTATTCCATAATAATTTTCACTCATCACCTTCATTATCTTTGTTAATAGTTTACTTATAATCCTTACCATCATCACAGTTCACGTTGTTATAATTAACAGCTCAGGAGTAATTGGAGAGAAATATATTATGATATTCATTCTTCCATATTTAATATATTCGAAATTAATAGAACAAGCTCTTAGCTATTATTATAAATTATATATGAATTTTAAATGAATAATCATTTAGAAACTGTACTATTATTGCTGTAATTATTGTTATTATTACATGAAATAACTGGATTTATGTGGAGAAGTTGAGATAGAGTCAGGCTCTGCCCAGCACATTTTCATGTGCACTCATGTGGAAGGAAGGTACTCTTTTTTTTTTCTTTAAGGGTTCCTTGTTGCTGCTTCTCCTGCAGATGTTATTTTTGTTGTTACTATTGATGTTATTACTTTTATGATTCTACTGCCTTATTCTGCTTTTGATTTTGCTGACAGGCACTGCTTCTGCTGCTGTTCCTCCTGCTGTTCTTGTTGTGGCTTCTGCTACTGTTGCGTCGTTAAAACTACTGCAATTCCTTGTGTCGCTTTTGCTTCTACTGATCATGTTGCTGTCGCTTTTGCCGTTGCTACAAACTATATATTAGCTGAAGTTGCAAACTAGGTCAGTTGACAGCTCATAAATACACAAATTGCAAATCGTAACATTGTTTTAAGACTCCAGAATTTTCTCCTTGTCCGAGTTCCTTTATCGCCTATCAGCTCTTCAACTTCCATCACCTGTTCAACGGGGCTTCCTGAACTTCCAGGCACTGTTAAACTGATGTTCTTGAACTTCCAGGCACTGTTAAACTGATGATCTTGAACGTACATCCGCTGTCCAACGCGTCCATCCTACACTACCCTATTCGAACAGCATCCTGCAGGACGCGAGGACCTCAGTGGACTCTGTTTGTAAAGGCTGAGTTTTCAGCGAGCTTTTAGTGTATTCTGTAAATTGCTTTCAGCTCAGGAGAGAGCGACAAATGTGTTTTGAAAACAAACGCTGTTTATAAGGTTGTGAACCGTGTATTCCCATCTCCACTTTCTTCCACTTCTCCAGCGTAAGAGAGGAAAAAAACACGTACCTACAGTATAACGCAAAGGAAAAACATGATAACCATATTTAGCATAATTTAGTATATATCTTTATAAACTGTAGCACCTTTGCTTGGCCCTCCTCCTCTATTCTGCAACATTGCAAGCTCCTGATGTGTTGATTTCAAAACTAGAGGCCTAGAGCTATCATTCAACTTTCCCCTTGGCTGTTTTGCGTATTATACATACACACACACAGATACCTGTTTGCGTGTGTGTGTGTGTGTGTGTGTGTGTGTGTGTGTGTGTGTGTGTGTGTGTGTGTGTGTGTGTGTGTGTGTGAAGACACACATGCAAAGCAAGGATT
The DNA here is from genome assembly GCF_038502225.1 of Cherax quadricarinatus. Classification (NCBI taxonomy): domain Eukaryota; kingdom Metazoa; phylum Arthropoda; class Malacostraca; order Decapoda; family Parastacidae; genus Cherax; species Cherax quadricarinatus. The sequence goes on along the minus strand of NC_091310.1, from coordinate 32,498,018 downwards.
TATTGTGACTGTTTTGCTCCTTGTAGAACTTTATCAAGTCAAGGCCTGATAAAGTTCTAGCCTGAGTGAAATGTTGCTCTGTATTGGTGTCTATGTCCAATGAATGTATGAGAAAATTCGTATAAGATACTCTCTTCACAAAGAATCGATGGCGGTGTTTCGCCCATGAGGAGAAATGAAAATAAATTCAAACGAATTTTAGGTCCCCAAGTTGTAAAAACTTTTTTTTCGGGATTGGCCAGTACATCATCGATTGTGCCTTTTCCAAACTGTGGGTTAGTTGGATATTGTGAATAGTTGAGGCCGCAATATTGTGCCTTTTATTCATCTTTTGTGATTTGTTGAAACTACGGTATTGTGATTTATATTCCCTTTTTGTTGACATTTTTCCATCCATGGTATTGTACTGTTGGTCGTCCTTTGTTGAATTGTTCCAGTCACGGAATTTTTCCTATTTTATTCATTTCTCGACTTGTTGCAGGCACAGTGTTGCGCCTTGTTTTCTTCTTTTACGGGAAGTGTGCCTTTTGTTGCTGCCTTGTTGAATTGTTCCAGCCAGGGAATTGTGCCTTTTCTTGCTGTCTTGTTGAATTAATCAAACAATTTCACACCGAGCAAGAAAGCTGGACTCTCATGACATCTTTGAGACCACCTCGTCAGGAGGACTTGCTGACTCCATCCCTGGACGTCCAGATATATTATTGAAACCAGGAAAAACGCAATACCAAGAAAGAAAATTTCCTTTTAAAATTCCCGGCACGGATCCCTTGACCAGAGCGATGACGACTCAGCGCGAGTGGTAGTGATGACTTGTGGTCTCAGTTATGGTGATGACTTGTGGTCTCAGTGATGGTGATGACTTGTGGTCTCAGTGATGGTGATGACTTGTGGTCTCAGTGATGGGGATGACTTGTGGTCTCAATGATGGTGATGACCTGTGCTCTCAGTGATGGTGATGGCTTGGGGTCTCAGTGATGGTGATGGTTTGTGGTCTCAGTGATGGCGATGGCTTGTGGCCTCATTGATGGTGATGGCTTGTGGCCTCAATGATGGTGATGGCTTGTGGCCTCATTGATGGTGATGGTTTGTGGTCTCCCGTTCAGTTCCTCTGTGAAACTTTATATTTCTCTTGTCTATTCTTGCCTTCTTTCGTATTTCCGAAACCTTTGCCATTGTAATTTTATGACGATCTTTCACTCTGCGTCTGTCTGTCTGTCCGTCTCTCTCTCTCTCTCTCTCTCTCTCTCTCTCTCTCTCTCTCTCTCTCTCTCTCTCACCCTTCCTTCCTTCGTCTCCCTCCCTCTTCCTCCCTGCCTCTCCTTCCATCCACATAAATCTTCCCTCACACCCACTCCTCCTTCCTCTACCCCTCTCATATTGCCTCTTTCACCGGCGATAAGACGAGGTATACTAAAAAAAGAAAGGGAGGCAAAACAAAAATATGACATAGCTCTTTGTTATTTTGCCAGAGTGATGCGAGGATAAACGAGGCGTGAAGCAGAGAAGCCAAGAGAATCTGGAGAGACATATTACACGTCTCCGGGATTTAGGGTAAGAGGAAAGGGGGGGGGGAAGAAAGGAGGGAGGGGAATGGGAGAAGGGGGTGGCCTGGGAGGGGTTATGGGGAGGAATACATCGGTGAACTGAGGAGGGAAGAAAGAGTATGTGTGTTTAGCAAAATTGGATAACATACAAAATAACCCGTACACGTAAGACTGAAGCTTACGACGGTGTTTCGGCCCGACTACTTAATGACTGGTTAATGGTCCAAGTCGGACCGAGACGACGTCATATGTTTCTTTCTCCTATGTGCGGGTTAGTGTATTGTTCCAATCACGGCAATGTGCTTTTTCGTTCAAAAACTGGATACATCAGCAGTGTACTGCCACCCTATTCTCAACGGTAGTTAAAGCTGTGTTTTCCCCTTACAGTCCGTCACTCCGGATGGGAGTCATACCAGGACTACCCGCCTACAGGGTGTTCCGGAGGTCAACGCCCCTGCAACCTGGTGACTGCCTGGGCCTCGCCGTGGATCAGGTGTTGAAATCTGTTGGTCAGAGGAGTAGGAGAGGATAAGAGAGATAGGGAGGTAGAAAGAGATAAAGGGGAAGAGGAACAAGGGGTTGACTTGAGCAAGGGTGATGGTGGAGTAGGGATTAGGAGGGCTGAAGGGAAAGAGGGAGAAGGGATTGGGAAAGGTTAGAGGAAGAGGTGAGAGAGGGAAATAAAAAGAATAAGGGAGGAGAAACATATGAGGAAAAGAGTGAAGGAAGGACTCGAAAAAGGAAGAGGTGTAAGTTGCAAGAGGATGGAATGGAGAAATGTGACAGTGATGGTTAGGAAAGTGAACTGAAAGGACCGAAAAAGATACAGAAGGAAGAGAGGAATAGAGGAAGATAAAGAGGGGCATAGGAGTGGCGAAGAGGGAATAGGAGGAACAGAGGAAGGAAAGGATGAAGAGGGAAAGACACAGAAAGAATGAAAGGGCTGGAGAGAGAGAGAGAGAGAGAGAGAGAGAGAGAGAGAGAGAGAGGTCAACAAGAGAACACGCTACATGTTATGCATCGCCACTCGACAGTTACTGCAAAATGCTTTTAAACTGGCAACACAAAGTTTTAAATATTGTAAGAAAGTCAAGACAGACCCAAGTGGTGCAGAGGGACCCTCCCATGAGGCTACAGTGGAAGGGACCCTCCCATGAGGCTACAGTGGAAGGAACCCTACCATGAGGCTACAGTGGAAGGGACCCTCCCATGAGGCTACAGTGAAAGGGACCCTCCCATGAGGCTACAGTGGAAGGGACCCTCCCATGAGGCTACAGTGGAAGGGACCCTCCCATGAGGCTACAGTGGAAGGGACCCTCCCATGAGGCTACAGTGGAAGGGACCCTCCCATGAGGCTACAGTGAAAGGGACCCTCCCATGAGGCTACAGTGAAAGGGACCCTCCCATGAGGCTACAGTGGAAGGGACCCTCCCATGAGGCTACAGTGGAAGGGACCCTCCCATGAGGCTACAGTGGAAGGGACCCTCCCATGAGGCTACAGTGGAAGGGACCCTCCCATGAGGCCACAGTGGAAGGGACCCTCCCATGAGGCCACAGTGGAAGGGACCCTCCCATGAGGCTACAGTGGAAGGGACCCTCCCATGAGGCTACAGTGGAAGGGACCCTCCCATGAGGCTACAGTAGAAGGGACCCTCCCATGAGGCCACAGTGAAAGGGACCCTCCCATGAGGCTACAGTGGAAGGGACCCTCCCATGAGGCTACAGTGGAAGGGACCCTCCCATGAGGTTACAGTGGAAGGGACCCTCCCATGAGGCTACAGTGGAAGGGACCCTCCCATGAGGCTACAGTGGAAGGGACCCTCCCATGAGGCTACAGTGGAAGGGACCCTCCCATGAGGCTACAGTGGAATGGACCCTCCCATGAGGCTACAGTGGAAGGGACCCTCCCATGAGGTTACAGTGGAAGGGACCCTCCCATGAGGCTACAGTGGAAGGGACCCTCCCATGAGGCTACAGTGGAAGGGACCCTCCCATGAGGCTACAGTGGAAGGGACCCTCCCATGAGGCTACAGTGGAAGGGACCCTCCCATGAGGCTACAGTGGAAGGGACCCTCCCATGAGGCTACAGTGGAAGGGACCCTTCCATGAGGCTACAGTGGAATGGACCCTCCCATGGGGCTACAGTGAAAGGGACCCTCTCATGAGGCTACAGTGAAAGGGACCCTCTCATGAGGCTACAGTGGAAGGGACCCTCCCATGAGGCTACAGTGGAAGGGACCCTCCCATGAGGCTACAGTGGAAGGGACCCTCCCATGAGGCTACAGTGGAAGGGACCCTCCCATGAGGCTACAGTGGAAGGGACCCTCCCATGAGGCTACAGTGGAAGGGACCCTCCCATGAGGCTACAGTGGAAGGGACCCTCCCATGAGGCTACAGTGGAAGGGACCCTACCATGAGGCTACAGTGGAAGGGGCCCTCCCATGAGGCTACAGTGGAAGGGACCCTCCCATGAGGCTAAAGTGGAAGGGACCCTCCCATGAGGCTACAGTGAAAGGGACCCTCCCATGAGGCTACAGTGGAAGGGACTCTCCCATGAGGCTACAGTGGAAGGGACCCTCCCATGAGGCTATAGTGGAAGAGACCCTCCCATGAGGCTACAGTGAAAGGGACCCTCCCATGAGGCTACAGTGAAATGGACCCTCCCATGAGGCTACAGTGGAAGGGACTCTCCCATGAGGCTACAGTGGAAGGGACCCTCCCATGAGGCTACAGTGGAAGGGTCTCTCCCATGAGGCTACAGTGGAAGGGACCGTCCCATGAGGCTACAGTGGAAGGGACCCTCCCATGAGGCTACAGTGGAAGGGACCCTCCCATGAGGCTACAGTGGAAGGGACCCTCCCATGAGGCTACAGTGGAAGGGACCCTCCCATGAGGCTACAGTGGAAGGGACCCTCCCATGAGGCTACAGTGGAAGGGACCCTTCCGTGAGCTACAGCGGAAGGGACTCTCCCATGAGGCTACAGTGGAAGGGACCCTCCCATGAGGCTACAGTGGAAGGGACCCTCCGATGAGGCTACAGTGAAGGGGACCCTCCCATGAGGCTACAGGGGAAGGGACCCTCCCATGAGGCTATAGTGGAAGGGACCCTCCCATAAGGCTACAGTGAAAGGGACCCTCCCATGAGGTTACAGTGGAAGGGTTCCCCCCAGGAGGCTACAGTGGAAGGGATCCTCCCATGATAGTACACTGGAAAGGGCTCTGGGGAGAGAGAGAAGGCAGAATGGACGATAGGGAGGAAAGGAGCGTAAGACAGGGGGAGAGAGGGAGAGAGGGAGCGAGAGAGAGAGAGGGATCGAGAGAGAGAGAGAGAGAGAGAGAGAGAGAGAGAGAGAGAGAGAGAGAGAGAGAGAGAGAAACAGAATAAACAAAAATTCTCCCTCAAAATATAAAAACTGTATTCAGTTCTACGATCAGGTTTGGCTGGAAATGATTAGTGAGCGGGAGCGTGTTTGGCGCTCCTGAGTTCGGCAAAATATTGACCACCCGAGTATGTTAAAGATCAAGTGTGCATTTCGGATGACTAGGAGAATCAAAGGAGTAAAAAAAAAAAAGTTCAGGCAGGGGACCCTGGGTGGGGCTGGAGTTGGTTTACAAAAGCGGCTTCAAAAGCAGAGAAGAGCTTTTTAAAGTGGGGCAACAGTTAGCTTACAGAGGTAGCTGAAAAGGCAGGAAAGTGCATTCGAAAGGAGGCAATAGATGGATTACAAAGGCAGCTAAAGTGGTACAAGTCTTATGAAAGAGCCATTAGTTGGGTTACAAAGGAAGTTGAAAAGGCAGAAAATTGTTTATGATAGGGCCAATAACTATCTTGCAATAAACCAAACCCATTTTCTTACCTTTTTTGAGTTCTGATGGCATGAAATAACAAAAACATTGAAAATGTATTAACCAGTGAATTCCTTTATATAAACAAGAATTATAATACATGATTACGTTAACTGCTGTTACTCAAGATTTGAGTGTACGAAATGACTAAAATTTGCCGTCAGAATACTTAGACAAGTGTCTTTGGTTTGGAGACAAACCTGAAACAGTGAAAATAACTGGAGAAACAGCACTAAATGAAGCGTCCACAGCTTTAAAAGTCTTTATGTTTCAAAGTAATACATATTTAGTATCCCCCTGTAAATAAGTAACACGAATCTCGGTATACAATAAACATACGTACATTGGTAAATAAAGATTATATGCGTCTCAGTAGGCAATAAGCATTAAGTAGTAGAAAATGCGTCTAGAAAGGTCTCCTTGTTGGGGGGGCTCCGCCCCCAACCAAATTTTTCAGTGGAAGCTCCATTCCCTAAATTTTTTTTTTTTTAAGTTTTCCAATTTTTCAGTTTTACATTTTGAGAGTCAATCACGAGAGCGATAGTGTCAGTCTCCAGCTCCTGGATTACCTCTGCTCCAACTCCTCGTATCAAGACCTACCGCTCTATCTCATCAGATCAAAACCTCCATCTCCATCTCTTCCACACCTCCCACCATCCACTTCCATCTCCCTAATATCCCTGCTTCATCTCCTCGGATCAAGATCACTCTCCCCATCACATCCTCCACCCACTTCCATCACCCATACCCTCTAAGTCAAAAATCTCTTCTCCATCTCCACGAATCAGCATTTCCCAAACTTATATTATGTTTCCTTTAGTTTTATGAACATTTTGAGTGCACAGAAATATATTTGTTATTCAGTTTGAATATTAAAGATTTTTTGGGTTGAATTTCAAAAGCCTGGAATACTTATCTCCTTCTCTATAGGTAATGTCCTACTTTTATTATTGACGCTTCTATTGTGCGTAGTAACCACTCTACGCTCTTATTTATTTTTTTTGTATATGTAACCACATAGCTGATATTGGCCGTAATTTCATTACATATTTCTCTCGAGAATTAATGCAAGTGGTAATCAACACTATTAAGGTTTACGAGATTAGGGTGGTAATGCAAGTAAAAGGTAATTCAAATGGCAAATATACGTGTCTCACATTTTTTTTAAGATGGTGTGAAATCATTCAAATGGTAAGTATACAACTGGTAAATCATTACAGTGGTGAAATCATTCAAGCTCTAAGTATACAAAGGTGAATCATTACACAAACTCATTTTTTTTCATTTTCAATACAAAAGACATTTTCTCTAGTACAAACAGTTTTACAACATATATAATTTTTACATGCATCATAGGGGAAGGGAACATTCACACCCCCACTCCACATCTTCCCCCCATCTCCTCTGCGCATCACCTTCATTACCACTTCTCCCTACCCTGCATCTCACCATCCCTTTCAACTCGTTCTCTATCCCCACCACCCAACCAAATCTCATCCCCCCCCCCACGCTACCCACACTACCATTCAATGACACTTAACCCAGGATAACCCAAAATTTTCACACCCAGGTAATTGCTTTTATGAACCTTTTACTAATGTGCAGGTTGATTGTTCTACCAAAAGTATTACTACAACTATTGCTACTACCACTAGTTTTACACTTCACTAAGCCTATGTATACCCTCTGTGTCCATGTATTGTTTGTAACGGCTTGATAAAGCTCCTGGAAAGCGAAACGTTGCCACACTAAAATGTCACATTAGTTGCATTTGTAGTCCTTTTACCTACATTCCATGGTACATCATGGTACATCTAACCACTACATTCCATGGTACATCTACCCACTATATTCCATGATACATCATAATACATCTACCCACTACATTCCATGATACATCAGATCCTTCGTTTTTAATACTAGATACGTTTTTTTTTTTTTAATTTGTAATCGATAGTGTCGCATTTTTCTGTTCTCGTTTCATCTCCCTGTTAAACCGTCGTTATCTCTTTACCCTATACCTTATCCAACACCAACAATCCCTGTAATCCTGTCGCAGCCTTCATGTCTCCGTTCCAGCCCCTGCAACACTGCCGCAATCTCCCTCCCCTCCTTCCAAACATTATAACACTGCTGCAATCACCTTGACCAATTCCCTTCCAGTTCCTCTACCATTAATGCAATCACCCTTTCCACTCATCGCCGCACTTCCCCAGTCACTTCTAATCCCTGTAATATTGCCTCATCTTCCCATTTTCTCTTCCAATCCATAAAGATTGGAAGGGAGAAAGGCACTGTCGCATTCATTTTTGCGGCTCCATCTGTCTCTCATTTGATGAATATCTTAACTTCACCGCACCCTACATGGTCCACTTCAAACTCCGTATATATCATAAGCCAGTCACGAAACTTTTCCAACTCAATTTAACTTTGACCCATTCTTCTACATCTGCCTCCTCCTCTTCCTCATCTTTACTTCTCCTTTTCCTCCTCCTCCTCCTCCTCCTCCTCCTGCCTCTTGGACGGCTCAAGCCACTAATTTCTCAGTCGTCTTGACCTCTTCCCGTCTTTCATCCAAGTCCCTCAGGAAGATTCAAGATGAAGTATTAAATCCTTCAAAAGATCGTAACTATCCTACATACTGGAGCTGAGGCTAGACGAAGTTTCGGTACTTTTTGGACCAGCATTAGGAACGGACTGAAAACACGCGTGTAGGTTCTAGGTTTATCGTGAGTTGTCCCAGTCGCAGAGTTACGAATTTTATTGTCTTTCCCGGACCTCGATTAGTGGACGAAATATCGAACCACCAGAACTCCATTCGCCGAATGATCCTCACGGTCTTAGGGCTTCATGAAACTCAATTCGATTCTGGAATTTATACACTAATGCGTCAGTAACTCGCCGCCCTCAAGTTACCACTACGTTTCTTAGTGTCGGCATGATTTTAAAATCTTCATGTTGGTGTGCTTACTGCAATCACTCGGTTTTAACGGAGCCCTTGTGTGTTGGCTGATTTAAATACTTGTTCCTCGTCTCTGCAGCCCAGTTGATGCACTGTGGTTTTGTTGTTACGGGTTGTGCACCATAGTTAATCGTCCAAGTTGGACCGAAACGTCGTCATAAGGTTGATTCTCCTATATACGTGTTATTTATGGGTGCTATGCACCGTCACGAGTTGCTACATTAGTTATGACCTTGCAAGTCTTAGCGTTTCAGAATCTGGGATGAAACGCATGTATTCGATTCACTTATTAAGCACTTCTTAAGCTTTTAAGATTTTTGAGATGTATTTATCTCTCTTGGCTGTATAGGTTGAATTCTCCGTGTCTGGAATATGATGCATTAAAAGCTCAATTTAAGCTCACATATTTTGCTCCCCTATCAATTCTTTCATTCTAAGATCTCCAACCTTTGCTCCACAGCATTTTCTTCCCACTTTTTTTACGTCTCATTTTTCAGACCTTTTCTTCCCATTTTCGTCCACACTATTCTTCCCGAAATATACTACCTAAGCTTATCTTCGCTATCTGTCGTGATACTGCACACCGCACGAGAGGCAGGGACTGGGCCAAACATGCTTCTGGTGGATTAGTAAGCTAGTCTCTGCCTCGGATCACTCAAATCACACGAGTTGCGTACATTATACTCTAATATACTAACTACTTGCTTCCATTTCATTTGAGTTCCTCATTCCAAGAGTTACTCATGGAATTTCGAGGTGAAGCGGATATAGGATGAGGTAGCTCTTAGTAAACAGAGTTTTACGAAGTCGTGTAGGTAGCTAGCTTAGCGGTAAGAAGACTGGAATGAAAGTTCAAGCATAAGACATGTACTCAGAGGAAAGTTAAGAGTGCTTGCGAACGATCGTGTATGTATACGCAGCTCAGTGCCTACAATTGCGTGCGCGTTCGTGTGCCTTCGTGCGTGTGCTGTGGTGGCGGCCTACGTCTTGGGATTTAAAACTTCTTGCTCATGATCCTGACATACAGTTCATGGTAAGTAAGAAAATCCCCACAAAGTTACATAAGCGTTCCATAACGAGAATACACGAGAAAACATGAGGAGACGCGAGAAAACAAGGAAAGACGATGATAAAACGAGAAAATGTGAGGAAATATGAGAACACGAGAAAATGCGATTATACGCGAGAAAATACAGAGGTACACGAGAAAATATGAGGAAATGTGAGATAACACGGGAAAATATGATTATACACGAGAAACCTACAAACAGACAGGAGAAAATATGAGTAAATATGGGGTTAGCACGAGGAAATATAAAGAAACATATTGATTTCTTTGTGCAGAATAAAAAAGTAGTTTCCATGTAATAAAATATTGTCAAGCACAAAAACATGCAAAAAAAAGGGGGGGGGGGAGAGGAATGTGCCAGAGTAGAGACGTACCAACATTGGTGTATGAGTGTGAAGCATGGGTTTTGAACGTTGCCGCGAGAAGGTGGCTGGAGGTAGATGCCGTATTTGCTGGCAATGTGTGTTGTGAATATTATGCAGAGAACTCGGAGTTTAGAATCAGTAGAAGTACTTATTATTCAGAAGGGGTTGGTGTGGGGGTTTAGACATTTAGAGGTTGGAACAAATTAAGACTAGACGAGAATATAAATCTGGGGTGGAAGGATAGGTTCCAGGGAAGGATTTGAGTACTAGTGTTTTGTACATCCAAGAGGCTTGTGTGAGTGTGTTAAGAGTGAGTTTTTTTTTTATGGTTTGATATGCTGATGGAGTGTGAGGAAGGTAACATTCATGAAGGTAGTCAGGGAAACTGGTTACTCGGACTAGAATCATGGAGGTAAAGTGCCAGTATTCTGATGAAGTGATGGGGATGTGGTGGTATGGAGGGTCGTCTGTGACGACGGAGCACTTCTGGCAAAACGGTGATTGAGTGAATGACAGTGAAAGTGTTTTCTTCTTTGTCGGGTCACCCTGCCTTGGTGGGAGACATCCAGAGTCTTAAAAAAGAAGATGAAACACTAGGATATATGAGACGATATGAAAAGAAATCGCGATAGCATCATCATTAAGAAATACAAAATATTAGAAAAAATGAAATAAAAGAAAACATGTTTAGGTATCAGAAAATATTAGAGAAAATAAAATAACACAGGAAAACACAAACCTGATCAAGAATCAGAAAACATTAAAGAACGTTTGATAAAACGAGGAAAAACGATGAAAACACTAGGAACCATAAAACCCGAGATAACCTGTTAAAACACGAGAACAGATGAAAAAATTATATATAAACGAGAAAATAAATAAAAAGAAGAGAAAGAAGAAGCAATACGAAGGAACGCGAGGAAATACGGGACTGAGGGATAAAAACAAGCACTGGAGAAAAATATTATCGTTGAATGTCAGGAGGAAGGCAAGTAGGAAGTCACACGGTCTCTGCAACAAGGTCACCACTGTCACGCCAGGAGGAGTGGAATACAAAGGGGAGGAGCTGGTGGAGGGAGGAAGCGACGAGCAGGACAATCTGGAATAGAACGAAGGAGAGAAATGGTTCGAAATGCCGACACCATTGAACAGGGGAGATAAATGCCGACACCATTGAACAGGGAAGATAAATGCGCTGTACCGCGATCCTTTTTAAAAATATTAAATCTGAAGTTTTTATTTCTAATAGGCATACTACTTTTATTGCTACTACAGTCTAGTTCTATTATAAATGCTACTACTACTACTGCTACTTCCACCACTACTACTACCCTTACTACTACTACTGCTGCTAGTAGTAGTAGCAGCAGCAGCACCACCACTATTAGCAGTAGTAGCACTATAATTATTACTATTGCTAAATAACAAAAAGGCACAATACCGTGACTGGAACGATACTCAAATAACCCGCACATAAAAGACAGAAGCTTACGACGACGTTTCGGTCCGACTTGGACCATTGACAAAGTCACACTAACAGAGAAGGAGCAGGACAGAATTGTATATAATACCGACAGGATGAAATGACACACGCACAACACCCGGGCATCTCCACCGTAGACGTTTCGCCATCCAGCCAGCCACTGGAGGGCGAAACGTCCACAACAAAGACAACCAGACGCCGCACATGTGTCTAATTTCATCAGTAGATGTAGTAGAAGAAGAAGAGGTAGTAGTAGTGGTAGTGGTAGAAGTGGGAAATAAGGAAGACGAGCCAGTCAAATACAAAGGAAGGGGAGCACTGCAAGAGAGCTAGCTCTCTTGCAGTGCTCCCCTTCCTTTGTATTTGACTGGCTCGTCTTCCTTATTTCCCACTTCTACCACTACCACTACTACTACCTCTTCTTCTTCTACTACATCTACTGATGAAATTAGACACATGTGCGGCGTCTGGTTGTCTTTGTTGTGGACGTTTCGCCATCCAGTGGCTGGCTGGATGGCGAAACGTCTACGGTGGGGATGCCCGGGTGTTGTGCGTGTGTCATTTCATCCTGTCGGTATTATATACAATTCTTGTACTACTACTACTACTACTACTACCACTACTACTACCTCCACCTCTTCCTGCCTATATATAGCCGTCCTGCTCCTTCTCTGTTAGTGTGACTTTGTCAATGGTCCAAGTCGGACCGAAACGTCGTCGTAAGCTTCTGTCTTTTATGTGCGGGTTATTTGAGTATTACTATTGCTATTACTACAACTACCATTGCTGGCCCACAGATGGCTTCAACTTCATCCTGTTCCCTATTTGTATGTTTCATAACAGAAAGGCTTTCAAATGAACTGATGTAGCAGCTCTTAGCTTGTAAATAAAGGTGGAAATCTTAACCTAACTGTGTAAAACCCATGTTTAAAAAAAAGACAATGTCAAAGTGGGGGAAAAAAGGATAAAGCAGAAGAGTTACAATAAGAGAAAGATTCTTGCAATTATTTTGTGTCTTCTACTGGACAGAAAAGAATAGTGGAGGGGAGGGGAAGAAAGGTTTCTAAAAGGGGACAGGGGCTTCCCTTAGTGGTCAGGGGAACTTAGTGGAGCGGTCAGGGTCTCCTCTCATTGGTCAGGGGAGCTTCCCGGAGTGGTCAAGGGGTTTCCTTAGTGGACTCTGCATTCTGAGTGGGATACGCCGTGTCATTTATTCCAGGGTCGTAACCAGAGTATTGCGTGGCAGCACACGCCTCTTGTGTAAGGTGCTCACGGATTCCCCTCGTGTCTGTTTCTCCAGTCGTAGCTCACCGCTCCTTGTGACGGCCCATATCATTGTCTGTGCCTGTCGGTCTGTGTCGCCTCTCGTGTGACATTGACAGTCCGGCAGCCACATCGAACGGCCATTTGCAGCTTCAAAGTTATTACAGATTTGATTTGATTTTTGTTTTTGCCCTTTTTTTGTCCTGGTTAATGGAAGTGTGTTGATGGAGAGTGAAGGAATTAGTGGTAGTTTTAATTATTAAAAAATAGAATTAGATACATTAGCAGTGTGCTGCTTCGTTATTCAATGCGACTGTTACACAGTGGGAACAAATGATACTGGAGAGTGAGGGAAGATGGTCGTAGTAGTGAAGGAATGGGGTAGCTGTAGTGAAGGAGTGCGGGTGGTAGTAATGAAGGAGTGGGGGCGGTAGTAATGAAGGAGTGGGGGCGGTAGTAATGAAGGAGTGGGGGCGGTAATAATGAAGGAGTGAGGGTGTTAGTAATGAAGGAATGGGGGTGGTAGTAAAGAAGGAATGGGGGTGGTAGTAATGAAGGAATGGAGGTGGTAGTAATGAAGGAATGGGGGTGGTAATAATAAAGGAGTGGGGGTGGTAGCAATAAATGGGTGGGGGTGGTAGTAATGAAGGAATGGGGGTGGAAGCAATGAAGGAATGGGGGTGGTAGTAATAAAGAAGTGGGGGTGGTAGTAATAAAGGGGTGGGGGTGGTAGTAATAAAGGAGTGGGAGTGGTAGTAATAAAGGAGTGGGGTAGTAGTAATAAAGGAGTTGGAGTGGTAGTAATAAAGGAGTGGGGGTGGTAGTAATAAAGGAGTGGGGGTGGTAGTAATAAAGGTGTGGGGGTGGTAGTAATAAAGGAGTGGGGGTGGTAGTAATAAAGAAGTGGGGGTGGTAGTAATAAAGGAGTGGGGGTGGTAGTAATAAAGGTGTGGGGGTGGTAGTAATAAAGGTGTGGGGGTGGTAGTAATAAAGGTGTGGGGGTGGTAGTAATAAAGGAGTGGGGGTGGTAGTAATAAAGGTGTGGGGGTGGTAGTAATAAAGGAGTGGGGGTGGTAGTAATAAAGAAGTGGGGGTGGTAGTAATAAAGGAGTGGGGGTGGTAGTAATAAAGAAGTGGGGGTGGTAGTAATAAAGGAGTGGGGGTGGTAGTAATGAAGGAGGTTGAGTCTTGCGGTGTGTAAACAAACGCGATTTTTTTTCTTGCATTGTCCTTTTCTTCTCGTATTGATGTGCAACTGCTATTTGTTGTCCTTAGGCCTTATGGTCTCCGTATTCATCTTTGTCCTCTTCATAGCCATCATCTTCGTCATCACCTCCATCGTTTCTCATTAATCTCTCATTCATCATTTAATAGCAAGGAAGTGACTGGGAGACAAATATACAAAATGATAGAGTCAGTGTTGAGGAAGTAGCGAGGTGACACGATTTTCAGCTCACACACCTACATTCACCTACTTCAGAAAAACTGTGCGTGTTCATTATCGAAAACAAAGCCCACAGTTTGGGCGACTCCTCATTAAATTCTATGGAAGAGACAAACAGTTGTCGATAAGATCTCTGATAAGGCCACAATAAGTTCAGTGTAACTGCGTACCTGTCTCCATAACATCCGATCCAAAAATCAACAGTGCAAGTTCCTTTGATGAATGTTATCATATTATGTCAAGATAAGATCACCATATAATAATAACAGGCAGTTCCAAGCTTCATCAATACCAATCCCCCTCATTAGGAAAATGATCAGCACATGATAACACAACATCGCAGTGTGATAACGGGATAATGACCACTGATGTTATCGTTTTTCATAGATCATCATTTATGGAGGTTTCCCTATTCCATAAACTCGAAGATATAAAGTGCACTTATGTGCATTTCACGGTGCACTTAAGAGGCACTTTCCAAAATAGGCAAGATGTTATAGCTCTTACCAGCATCTTCTTACTCTCCGCCCACGTAGTGAGGCGGAGGGAGGGGGAAGAAGGGAGAAGACAGGGTGGCAGGAGAGGCAGAGACTGTTTGAAGAGAGAAAAGGAAGGGAAGGGAGAGATGGATTAGAGAGAAACGAGGGAGGGGATAAGGAAAGGAAGGGTAAAGAGGTGGGCAAAGAGGGAATCCATTTAGAATGAGGAATTACATTGTAAAGTCTACGTGGACACGACAGCAAGAGACAAATGCAAAAGAAAAAGTACAAAAATGTGTGTGTGTGTGTGTGTGCTCACCTAATTGTGGTTACAGGGGTCAAGTCATAGTTCCTGTGTGTATGTGTGTGCGAGAGAGAGAGAGAGAGAGAGAGAGAGAGAGAGAGAGAGAGAGAGAGAGAGAGAGAGAATGTATTACGTACATTAGCAAGAGGTGTCATGGGATATTGCAGAATTTCCATTAAAAAGTGCAAATGTAGAACCTGACCTGAATACTGTGCCCGGGGGAGAGTGTTAAGCGTTTTGACCGAGTCTGGTAGTTCCAGAAATGAGCCTGGCTTGTGCGGCAAATTTCTGTAATAGCTTTTTTTTGGGATGAGGGGTGAGGGAGGGAGTGTCATGGAATGTATAATTTCTCACTCCTTTCCGCTCGGTAAAAACTGGAATGGTAATGCTGAATATAGATTTGTCTCAGGTTTTGTGTTTGTGTGTGTGTGTGTGTATATTATTATTATTGTAATTATTATTTTAAAATAAATATTAACGTTAGTATTCCTTTTCTTTTTAATAATAATAATAATAAGATCGAAAGAAGTGATAAAAAAAGAGTGAAAGAACAATAATTTACACACACACACACACACACACACACACACATCCATACCAATAACCAAGATCATTCTCACTAAGTGAAGCGAAACAAGCCGTCCTGGGGAGAAAATGTCTCGTGATTGTTGAAAAGCTAAGGGACCAAGATCAATACTAAGACCAAGACCGGGACCAAGAAACTCCAACTCTTGAAGGGAGAAGCAAGTCTTATAACGGTCGCCAATATAACGCGAATATTAAACAGGATATATACACCAAGGGGTGTATACCTCTCACTGTTATATATATATATATATATATATATATATATATATATATATATATATATATATATATATATATATATATATATTAACACCGAGAATTTACTTTATTTTCTAATTTACGGACTGAACTCTTCTTGAATGGTGGTGATCAGCTGACACGCAGTTTAATGACCCCTTGTGTAGTCGATAGACATGAAATCCCATTACCCATTGAATATTATGTGATGAGTAACTACGAATTATCAAAAAAAAAAAAGAATTATAATGCAATATCATTCACGATGACAGACCGTTTTTCACTTGTTATTATTGTGATTTACATCAGCATAACGTTCTTCATGTTTGTGTGTCGAAGTCCATTGTAAAAAAAATAATCTTATATATTGCAGCTTGTGTGATTGGTTAATTGCGAACTATGGACAGCTGATGGCGATGGAAAGGAATTCATTTGGCTTGGTAGGGAGGCTGTCAGCGCTGGTTTGGAAGAGTGGCTGACAGAGTATGTTGGTATGAAGGTTTTCAGCATATGTTGGTAGAAAGGCTGTCACCTTCCTATGAGTATCCCTTTAAATTATCCTGAAGGACAGTTTATCAATAGACATAAAAATTGTCGTAATTTTTATATAAAAAACTAACAATTTTTAAAGAAACTATCAACTTTAATAATTAAATTTGTTATAATTTACTAAAATATATACGACGAGACAGTTAAAATAATAACAGTTAATCAAGTATTTATAAAGAACTAACCCCCCCCAAGAAAAAATATATTTTTTTTAGCATCATGTCATTAGAAAAAATTTATATTGGCTCTCTTTGAAGTCCGAAGAAACACAGCCCTATTTCCCCCCCCCCTTATGTTATTCATTCTAAATCTTTGCCGGTCCAGTTAATTTCCAGGAGTAATTACCACTTACCTAACTTGATATTGCAACTTGCCGGGAACTTAGTTTCGATTACAGATGATCCAATATTCCATTATTTGAAATGTGTTAGGTAGAGCAAACTATATCCCGGAGCCGAGGCAAACACACCCAGGAGCACACTGTCAATCATTCTACTGGTTACACGTCACTTCTGGCTGACATGCAAGTGGATGGATGATGACAGGCGGATGTTGCTGTGTATTACTGTCCGAAACTCCCAGGTAAATACGTACTTGTAATAAATACTTATTTTAAAAAAAACTCGTAGTGCGTGGTTGTTACTTACTGTAAGAGAAAAGATGAATGTAATATAAATTAGATGGGTGATTCTGATTACCAAACTACCTAAAGAAAATATGCACTCAATTACTAGCCAGCTTTAACCATTACACACCTCAGATACACTTGCCAGAGGAGCGGTAAAAGGATACTCAGTGCATTCATTACGTTTCGCTTACACAGTGTGCTTTATACATACCACTGTATGAGCGAAACATTGTCAGTAAAGGATAGAATTTTACTGTATTTGTGTCTGTTTATCAATCGTGTCGGTATTTGTAATATTTCGCTCCAGACAGTACCCGATCAGCCGGGCTGTAGTTCGTACGTTGGACTACTTGTGGCCACCAGTAGCAGCCTGAGTGATCAGGCCCTGATCCACAGGTAGACCTGGTCAAGGACTGGGCCGCGGGGGCGTTAACCCCCCTGAACACCCTACAGATAGACTCCAGGCAGGTAGACACAAAATGAAGTTTCACAAGTTCTTAGAGGCACATCGTTTCTTCCAAGTGGACTTTATTAGTATGACTTTTAGTAGAGTTTTTTTTTCCTGAGAACACTAGCATATTATGCCATTGTTTATGTATCATACGAAAATGACATTATTCAATATGCGAGAAATACCTCGCAAAGAGTGTGTACGTTGCTTGAGACGCGCGTAGCAAGGAGAATGTTCATGTTCCTTGAGACGTACCTAGCGGAGTATGTTCAATGAGACGTACCTAGCAAAGAGTATGTTCAGCGAGACGTACCTAGCAAAGAGTACGTTCAGTGAGACGTACCTAGCAAAGAGTATGTTCAGTGAGACGTACCTAGCAAAGAGTATGTTCAGTGAGACGTACCTAGCAAAGAGTATGTTCAGTGAGACGTACCTAGCAAAGAGTATGTTCAGTGAGACGTACCTAGCAAAGAGTATGTTCAGTGAGACGTACCTAGCAAAGAGTACGTTCAGTGAGACATACCTAGCAAAGAGTATGTTCAGTGAGACGTACCTAGCAAAGAGTACGTTCAGTGAGACGTACCTAGCAAAGAGTATGTTCAGTGAGACGTACCTAGCAAAGAGTATGTTCAGTGAGACGTACCTAGCAAAGAGTATGTTCAGTGAGACGTACCTAGCAAAGAGTATGTTCAGTGAGACGTACCTAGCAAAGAGTATGTTTAACGAGACGTACCTAGCAAAGAGTATGTTCAGTGAGACGTACCTAGCAAAGAGTATGTTCAGTGAGACGTACCTAGCAAAGAGTATGTTCATTGAGACGTACCTAGCAAAGAGTATGTTTAATGAGACGTACCTAGCAAAGAGTATGTTCAGTGAGACGTACCTAGCAAAGAGTATGTTCAGTGAGACGTACCTAGCAAAGAGTATGTTCAGTGAGACGTACCTAGCAAAGAGTATGTTCAGTGAGACGTACCCAGCAAAGAGTATGTTCAGTGAGACGTACCTAGCAAAGAGTATGTTCAGTGAGACGTACCTAGCAAAGAGTATGTTCAGTGAGACGTACCTAGCAAAGAGTATGTTCAGTGAGACGTACCTAGCAAAGAGTATGTTCAGTGAGACGTACCTAGCAAAGAGTATGTTCAATGAGACGTACCTAGCAAAGAGTATGTTCAGTGAGACGTACCTAGCAAAGAGTATGTTCAGTGAGACGTTCCTAGCAAAGAGTATGTTCAGTGAGACGTACCTAGCAAAGAGTATGTTCAGTGAGACGTACCTAGCAAAGAGTATGTTCAATGAGACGTACCTAGCAAAGAGTATGTTCAGTGAGACGTACCTAGCAAAGAGTATGTTCAGTGAGACGTACCTAGCAAAGAGTATGTTCAGTGAGACGTACCTAGCAAAGAGTATGTTCAGTGAGACGTACCTAGCAAAGAGTATGTTCAGTGAGACGTACCTAGCAAAGAGTATGTTCAGTGAGACGTACCTAGCAAAGAGTATGTTCAGTGAGACGTACCTAGCAAAAAGTATGTTCAGTGAGACGTACCTAGCAAAGAGTATGTTCAATGAGACGTACCTAGCAAAGAGTATGTTCAGTGAGACGTACCTAGCAAAGAGTATGTTCAATGAGACGTACCTAGCAAAGATTATGTTCAGTGAGACGTACCTAGCAAAGAGTATGTTCAGTGAGACGTACCTAGCAAAGAGTATGTTCAGTGAGACGTACCTAGCAAAGAGAATGTTCAGTGAGACGTACCTAGCAAAGAGTATGTTCAGTGAGACGTATCTAGCAAAGAGTATGTTCAGTGAGACGTACCTAGCAAAGAGTATGTTCAGTGAGACGTACCTAGCAAAGAGTATGTTCAGTGAGACGTACCTAGCAAAGAGAATGTTCAGTGAGACGTACCTAGCAAAGAGAATGTTCAGTGAGACGTACCTAGCAAAGAGTATGTTCAGTGAGACGTACCTAGCAAAGAGTATGTTCAATGAGACGTACCTAGCAAAGAGTATGTTCAGTGAGACGTACCTAGCAAAGAGAATGTTCAGTGAGACGTACCTAGCAAAGAGTATGTTCAGTGAGACGTACCTAGCAAAGAGTATGTTCAGTGAGACGTACCTAGCAAAGAGAATGTTCAGTGAGACGTACCTAGCAAAGAGAATGTTCAGTGAGACGTACCTAGCAAAGAGAATGTTCAGTGAGACGTACCTAGCAAAGAGTACGTTCAGTGAGACGTACCTAGCAAAGAGTATGTTCAGTGAGACGTACCTAGCAAAGAGTACGTTCAGTGAGACGTACCTAGCAAAGAGTATGTTCAGTGAGACGTACCTAGCAAAGAGTATGTTCAGTGAGACGTACCTAGCAAAGAGAATGTTCAGTGAGACGTACCTAGCAAAGAGTATGTTCAGTGAGACGTACCTAGCAAAGAGTACGTTCAGTGAGACGTACCTAGCAAAGAGTATGTTCAGTGAGACGTACCTAGCAAAGAGTAAGTTCAGTGAGACGTACCTAGCAAAGAGAATGTATGTCGGGAAACAGGACAAGTGTTTCCTGACGCGAGTCTTAGTTATATGATGACCCGCCACTGGAGCTTTTCGTCATCTGACCGAAGCCTTACGCTGGCTCACTGGTTCACCCCTTGAAAAAAAAATAACTTTAAAATATAACCATTGCTATTAACATGAACATCGTGAGGTACATAGTAACATTTTAATCGGGTGCTTATAGACTCGTGGGATGAAAACACCAGAACAGTGGCATCAGCATACAGATTTTGGTGACTGTCTGTTCCAGTTATCTATTTCTCCAGCTGCAGTGGGCGTTCCATTACTGGTTTTGAAAGATCTGTATTATACATGAATGGACCTAAAATAAAACAAGTTCGGCACACATACATATCATTTTTCCACTCTTTGCACTAACAGCCTGATTGATTTCGATTAGCGGAAGGAGGATCGAGATTCCAGCACTAGTTGCAGGGAATAAACGCACACGGTTTTAGCGCTTTATGAAGCATAATGCAATAGGTGGTCCATTCTATGCACAATTTCTTTTTCATTGAAATTAATATCTTAATATTACTATCATTGTCATGGAAGGCGCTACACCCGTGAGAAACACATATGGGAGACATCCATGGGAAAAAAATCATGGGAGACCATCATACTGTATGTACATGGGCGACAGTCATACATGGGAGACCACCATATATGGGAGAAAATCATACCTGGAAGACCGTCATATTGTACATGAGAGACAATCATACACGAGGGACCTTTATACTGTATATGGGAGACAATCGTACATAGGAGACAGTCATACTGTACATGAGAGACAATCGTGCATGAGAGACAATCATACATGGGAGACAATCATACATGAGAGACAATCATACATGAGAGACAATCATACATGGGAGACAAATATAGCAGACAATCTGATTTGATCTAAGGGAAGAATTGTTCCACTTCCTTAGAGTTTTCAGATTCTTCGTCTCCTTCATAACAACAAGAACAAAAACGAATAACAAACAAAAACAACGAAAAAACACCGACATTAGCAATAAAAAAACTAAAGCCAATAAATAACAACAGTAGCAGCAAAATAAAAGCCACAGAAAACAACAATAACAACCACAGCAAACATCAACAACAGCAACAACAAAAGGAACATCAACAACAACAACATCATAATCAACAACAACAGCGTCAACAACATCATCAACAACAACAAACACTGCAACTAAGCAAAGAGTGAGGGAGGAGGGGGGGTTGTGCTCCATTGTGGTCCAAACTCATTCCCATTCCTAGTGGTGAAGCTGAGTGGGTGATGGTGCAACTGCGCGTCCAGCCAAAACCAGCTGGAATCCTGCGAAATGCTGCCGCCAGAGACTGTCCGCGCACTCTAAGGAATAATCAACAAGACCACCACTGCATGTTTACTTCCTGAAGAGATAGACACACGTTCAAGAACTGCATAATTTCCACCTTAGGGAAGAATGCGGAAGTGGGCACACAAAACTTACACACACACACACACACACACACACACACAAACACATACACACACAAAGGAGCTGTGACTCGATTCCTGCAACTACAACTAGGTAAGTACACACACACACACACACACACACACACACACACACACACACACACACACACACACACACACACACACACACACACACACACACACACACACACACACACGCGCGCGCGCAAACACCACTACCACCACTACATTACCGAGAAGAACACAAGCCAAGAACTCTGCTCAGTGCCTGACAAACAGTGGAGAGATATGTAGCGAGGAAATAACCATAAAAACCGCAAAAGAATAACGATGCATTGAATAAATATTACGACTGCAAGAAGAGGAAAATGTAGCAAAAAGAATTACAGTAGTGTAATGAGTAGCAGCGGCGAGTGAGCGCCATGAGGAACACCATCATTGCCGCGGTAGTGGACATCAGTGTCGCGGATCATAATGATCATGAAGGGACTGTATAACACCGTTATGGACGAGGGTCACCCACCTAGGTACTTACCGATCGCATTGATCTAGAGTTTAAGAAAGGCCTCCGACATTGTTTCTCCTATATAACTAACTGGAAAATGCTAAATAAATGAGGAATAAATAGAAAATAAAGATCTGAGATGATCGGTGTGTGCTCCTTTGTAGTTCTTGACAGAGCCCAAACTTACAGAGTTGTATATAGAGCTTGATAAAGCTCACACTTTTACTTCAAGGGTTATTTTGTAAAAGTCAATAAAGCTCACACTGAAGATTGAGACACTTATGCAGCATATGGAAATCTTTATTCAGGAAACGTTTCGCCACACAGTGGCTTCATCAGTCCAATACAAAGAGGAAGGCGTAAGGAGAGGAGGAGAATGAGGTAATCAGTCCCTCAACCTAGAGTCGATGTGTTCAGTCCATCAATCTTGTAGAATGTACAGCATAGGGCCGTAGACGTGGCTTATATACTGTAGTGAGGTGACGTGAAGCAGATGGAGGCGGGGTCATAGTGGTACCATCCACTAGTCGAAGTAGGTCTTCGTCCAAAGGTTGAACAAGTGTTGAAGAATTCTTTGTAACAAGATCCCATGATGCTGCAGTGTCCGACAGTTGTGATGAATGGTTTGAAAAACCGACAAGTTGAAGATTGAGACACTTATGCAGCATATGGAAATCTTTATTCAGGAAACGTTTCGCCACACAGTGGCTTCATCAGTCCAATACAAAGAGGAAGGCTGCATAAGTGTCTCAATCTTCAACTTGTCGGTTTTTCAAACCATTCATCACAACTGTCGGACACTGCAGCATCATGGGATCTTGTTACAAAGAATTCTTCAACACTTGTTCAACCTTTGGACGAAGACCTACTTCGACTAGTGGATGGTACCACTATGACCCCGCCTCCATCTGCTTCACGTCACCTCACTACAGTATATAAGCCACGTCTACGGCCCTATGCTGTACATTCTACAAGATTGATGGACTGAACACATCGACTCTAGGTTGAGGGACTGATTACCTCATTCTCCTCCTCTCCTTACGCCTTCCTCTTTGTATTGGACTGATGAAGCCACTGTGTGGCGAAACGTTTCCTGAATAAAGATTTCCATATGCTGCATAAGTGTCTCAATCTTCAACTTGTCGGTTTTTCAAACCATTCATCACAACTGTCGGACACTGCAGCATCATGGGATCTTGTTACAAAGAATTCTTCAACACTTGTTCAACCTTTGGACGAAGACCTACTTCGACTAGTGGATGGTACCACTATGACCCCGCCTCCATCTGCTTCACGTCACCTCACTACAGTATATAAGCCACGTCTACGGCCCTATGCTGTACATTCTACAAGATTGATGGACTGAACACATCGACTCTAGGTTGAGGGACTGATTACCTCATTCTCCTCCTCTCCTTACGCCTTCCTCTTTGTATTGGACTGATGAAGCCACTGTGTGGCGAAACGTTTCCTGAATAAAGATTTCCATATGCTGCATAAGTGTCTCAATCTTCAACTTGTCGGTTTTTCAAACCATTCATCACAAAGCTCACACTCTAATCGTTGTGTTCCTCTCACGAACACAGATGTGGCATTCATTTAAGATATACTTAGGTTAAGGGTCATTTTTGCCTTGTCTTTATGTTTTAGCGCAAATTTAAACTATAAATATTTATTCTACATATGTCTTCATGTCTGAAGTCGAAATATTTTAGACTTAAGAAAAAGTATTTATAGGGAATGTTGTTAGAAACATTTGATGATGAGTATTTTACTGTATTATATTAATTTGAAGATTGTGAGGGTAGGGAATGAACCTGTTTAAGTTTCCACCTGACATGTTCAGTACAGGTTGGTTTCTGTCCATCTTGCTGCGCGCTGCTGTCTGTGTATTAATATCTGCCTCTGGCTGGCTATCAGTATATGCACAGTGACGTAATTAGACTCCATCTGACGTCATAGTTGTCAACTAATGAGAGTTATCGTCTGTTGGTGACGTAAGTCCAGTTTGCCTTAGATACTGAGTCAGTTGGGAGTTGGTAGAAAAAGAGGAGAGGGAGAGAGAGAGAGAGAGAGAGAGAGAGAGAGAGAGAGAGAGAGAGAGAGAGAGAGAGAGAGGGGAGAGATGGAGAGAGAGAGAGAGAGAGAGAGAGAGAGAGAGAGAGAGAGAGAGAGAGAGAGAGAGAGAGAGAGAGAGAGATCCACTTCGAGGACAGCGTGAAACAAGCTTTTATGCCACAAGACGGGCAGAAAGCAGCAACTTCACTCTGGCTGTACCCTTCTCCAGAACATCACTCCATCTGAGATCATACATACCCAGGATGACTCGAGTATGGAACACATTCGTACAGCATAATGATGTCAACGAGATAAAGTCAGTTGATCAAATGAAATTGCTGGCCCACAGATGGCTCCAACTTCATCCTGTCCCGTACTTGTATGTCTCATAACAATAAAAATGCTTTCAAATGTAGGTAACAGCTCTTAGCTTGCCAATAAAGTAAGGAATCCTTAACCTGTAATATAGCTGTCAATAAAGCTAGGGATACTTAACCTTGTCAAACCCTGTGTAAAAAAAAAAAAAAAAAAAAAAAAAAAAAAGAGAGAGAGAGAGAGAGAGAGAGAGAGAGAGAGAGAGAGAGAGAGAGAGAGAGAGAGAGAGAGAGAGAGAGAGAGAGAGAGAGAGAGAGAGAGAGACAAAGGAAGGAAGAAAGAAAGATGGTATTTTGGGAGAAACGTGGGTGCTTTCTTCCTAGAAATGTAGGTGGTATAATCACTTTTGATCTGAGGAAGGGGAAGGCAAGTTCAATTCTAGGCATCAAGAGCAGTGAACAGCAGCAGGAAATGACCCTCATATTATTACATTACTATAATAAAAGTGAACACTAAACCAGTAGGGTTTAGTGCTCACTAAACATCCCTTATACACAACTTTCCTAACATGAACCTCAGTACTGAGTTTGTCTGTGTAGATGACTTCCTTTCTCATTATATCAAATGCTCCAAAGTTCAGAACACTAGTGACTTGACCTGATCTTTTCTTCTCCTACATTCCCTTCATCTTCTCCTTTCCTTTATTCTTTGTTTGTCGGCCTTTATTCTGCCTGGGTGTGTTCTGTCCTTAAGTTTTCCCCCCCTACCCTGTGGTTTTGGTCCGTCCCTGATGAGTGGGACCAAAACCACAGGGGGAGAAAAAAAGAAAAGGAGCACTTTAGGCTTCCTGAAGTGCTTCTTTTTATTGTCCTTTTACCTACTCAACTTCTAATTCTAGTACTACTATTCACCTACTACTACTACTACTACTACTACTACTACTACTACTACTACTACTACTACTACTACTACTACTACTACTACTACTACTACTACTACTACTACTCCCCTACCACTATTACTACTATTGTCTGACTTCATTTACCTTTTATGCCACTACCACTACTCTTACCCCAACCACTACTACCTTCACCACCAGCATTACCTTTACAACTACTTCTCCACTTCCTTCTTTCTTCCTTTCTTCGTCCCGTTCCTGGCCTCCCTCTCCTATGTGTGTTAGTGTGACTTATTAATGGTCTAAGTCGGACCGAAACGTCGTAATAAGCTTCTTTCTCCTATGTGCCGGTTATTTGTGTATTGTTCCAGTCACAGTATTGTGCCTTTTTGTTCTTCATTATTATTTTAATTAGTTTGGAAAGAGATACTAAACTCTTAAGGGTTATAGAGGAAAATGAGTGGCCAGCTTCCTATTATTATTATTATTATTAATAATAATAATAATAATAATAATAATAATAATAATAATAATAATAATAATAATAATATTATTATTATTATTATTATTATTATTATTATTATTATTATTATTATTACATGGGAGAGGTGTGACAACATGTCGGTAACTGAACGTTATAAGAAAGCGTCCAGATCTTCATTATTATTTCTGGTGATGCCAGGACGGAGAGTAGGAAATTAGTTATTCCAAAAATATAATATTGACATGAAAAAATCCTTCCTTTTTTAACGGGTGATGTTCTATAAGGAAAGTCGTTGGGCCAGGAATTGATAAGGAAAAATAAGCCATTCACTAACGACTGTTGAAAACATGAGAGAGGCACTGTTGCATGGCTCGTCAGTGTGAGTGCAAGATGGACGGCGTAAGCTCATGGTCAGGCTTTCCTTGTCAAAAAAAGTTGCACAGAATAAGAATCGTTAGTTAAAGGTGAAAGCATAGGAGAGGTGCCTAAAGTGCAAGAGGAGGAAGAAAGTATGATGTGTGGTAGGAGTAAGGGACAACGAGCTGTGAGATAGGACAGGAAAAGACTTTGCCTACATACAACCGAATATGTACAGGTACGAGAAACAAACTACATCTCCCTGATCAAATTTGTCTCTTTGTGGAAATAAATCGCGGAGCTGACGATAGATGGATAATCGTCATAGATGAGAGAGTCGCCTGTGAACAGGAGGTGTTTCCATTCACAGAGACGAAAGAAAGGGGGACGTAGAAGGGCATCGAGAGAACAGGATGTAATGATGTGACGAATGGTAAGGATACTGCTGCAGGAACACTGTGGAGTATCTTGTCGTTCATGACAAGATACTCCAGGTTAATTGAGTTGAAGACGGGTCAGTACTACTCCCTCACGGCGGTCGATGCGATACAAGGAAAACCAGTCTGGTATGAAGGGTTTGAACTTGTTGCGTATAGCCAGAATGGTCCAGTGACTTAGCCACAGAAGGTTTATTGATTTCTTCCCCACAGAAAGCAGGGTCCCGGCTCCCGGGGGACCCACGAAATCCCCGAGAGCCCCGAGGCCGATTTAGCAAACATATCGGTTTGTTCGTTACCAACGATGTTACAGTGGCCAAGCACCCACATCAGGATGATGGACTTGTCGCATTAATTTAGCTTATTAATGATGTTGCGTAGTTACTTAGGAGAGTCAGTGACTCCAGTCTGCATGGTTGTCAGTAAAGCTGCTCCGTTTACGAAGAATTGCGAAATCTTTGGTTTGATTTATAGCAAAGATTTGAGAAATAAAGGCCGATTTACGGTCCAGTAAATGAAACTTGCGGGAACATTCGAGCGATCACACACTAGAACTTGCACATTCGCACCATTCTATATTGCGTTCATTAGCTATAAGAAGAAACTAATATACACTCAGTGGCCACTTTTAGTTTTGGGTAGACCCCGTCTTTGCCCCCAAAACAGTCTGAATTCTTCGTGGCATGGATTCACCAAAGGGCTGGAAAAATTCCTTAAAGATCCCAGTCCATGATGACATGATAGCAGCACGCAGTTGCTGAAGATTTGTCGGCTGAACATTCCTGATGCGAATCTCCCGTTCCATTACATCCCAAAGTTAAGCGCCAAATTTTGACCCTACCATCTGCATGTCGCAGCAGATATCGCGATTCTTTAGACAAGGCAACATTTTTTTCAATCTTGAACTGTCCACTTTTGGTGAGCCTGTGCCCACTGTATTTTCAGTTTCATGTTCTTTGCTGACAGGATTTATTATTATAATAAAAAAGAAGCGCTAAACCACAAGGGTTATACAGCTTTGCTGACAGGAGTGGAACCCGATGTGGTCTTCTGCTGATATAGCCCACCACTTCAAGATTCGACATATTGCTTATGGTTATTTGAGTTACTGTCACCTACCTGTCAGTTTCAACCAGTCTGGTCATTCTCCTTTAACCCATCTCATCATCAAGGCGTTTTCGCCCACAGAATTGCCGCTCACTAGACATTTGTTTTTCACCCCAATCTTCGTAAACTCTTAAATAAGATTATTGTGCTTGAAAATGCCAGATCAGTCAGGTCTGCATACTTTTACAGGCACTGAGGTGCTCCCACGTGATTAGCTGATTAGATATTTGCATTAATGAAAACGTATAAAGGCGAACCTAATCAAGTGACCACTGAGTACATACTAAGTGAATAATATATATATTTTTGTGACTTTTATATGCCTGATGGGGTCTGATCTCTGCAGTCCTGTTTGTTTTATATTTGCGCTACCATTCTCAGGACGCGCATTGGGGTGCACAATAAACTAGCTGCTTAGGTAGCTCAACTAAGCTAACTGGTTTTGGAGTCGTCAGTGTCAAGATGGAGGTGTCCGAGGTAGAGACAAGGAGTAGGGGGAAGAACTGGTGGACCTCCTTCTCAGGCGAAATTTGCTCTTTGGTTGGGAGCCATGAAGTAGTGGTTTTGAGTTTGTGTGGCTCCGAAGCCGCTGTTTTTTTTTCACCTGCTTCTCGACCTCAGTAAGGTGGTTGCCGGATGCTTGACAGAGAGACCGGAGTCTGACAACCAAGGACCTGTAGCTACTGAAGAAGAACTATTGGTGTTGTTCAAGTGTGCTACAGACAGAGTGGTTGATCGTAGACTTCATTGCCGTCATGATGCCGTGACGGAGTCCTCCAAGACACACGCCAACAAGCATTCTGAAATACATTCCACCACCTTAGGGTTGCATATATTGCTGAAGTACATATACCTTTGAGCAGTAGTCTAGCACACATATGAGCAGCAGTCTTTATTATTGATGTATAAGACCCTCTCCTTATACACCAATAGTAAAGACATTTATCATTTATTAGATCGTCGTTCCGATTTGGTTACTAGTCATGGATTTGTTTTATGTGACCTAATTGATGTAACAAACATATGAAATAGACATGAAAACAGTAATGTCATTATTGTGTATCACAATAAATGAATATAAATGCTTGCTTTGAGAGAGGCGCAAGCATTTATAATCAGTTTAATCTTACTCCTGATAATCATAATCTCCCTACTCAGCCAGTCCCAACTCTTAGGCATTTATAAGCGGTTTCTTAGCCTTTAGGATATGTATATAAATATCCATCCTGATTTGTCCCACACAACTGGAGGGTCGGAGCTACTGGACCAACTCCCTTCGATCCATCCACAACTTTATACACTCTCTTTTGATAAAGAAATGGACACAAGTGCAGTATAATGCTATCCTTTATTGACTACGTTTCGCCCACAGTGACGTTGAGAGTCAGGTGAAGAGTGTCGAGAAGGTTCGATATTTTTTTTTATCGTGTCGGAATTTTATACCATTTATCTCCACTCTTTTTTGATGTTAGAAATAATTAAAGTATATCTCATAGTCAGTGTTTCCAATCTGCACTTGTGAAAGTTTCTCTGATTCTTTTTTATAATAAGCTTCCCTTCTCAAGCGAAGACAGTGTGTGCTGTACTAAATTTTATGGCTAATCATTTTACATATGCTATTATAAGTTAGCGTTGGTTAAGGTTAGTGTAGGGTATGTTAGGTTAGATTAACTTAAAATAGTCACATTGCCTCTTTAATAATATACAAGAATATCAATATATTCATCAATGCATTAAAGCGCAACAGAGGCGATAGATGAATCAAATATACCAAGGGATAGATAGAGAGATACAGAGAGAGAGAGAGAGAGAGAGAGAGAGAGAGAGAGAGAGGAGGGAGGGATGGAAGAGGTTCACTAGAAGCTGGACATAACACAAGCTGAGTAAATGAAGGAGGAGCAGACAGAGTATAATCACCACAACTCTACACTTCGTACCCTGACTGCCCGCTCTCCAAAGTAATGGACGCGGAGTGAACCTCCCTAGTTGCCTGTATCTCGCTCTTCCTCTTTGGCTTGAGCTCTGGCTTGCTCGCTTGATCTCCCCCCCCTCTCTCTCTCTCTCTCTCTCTCTCTCTCTCTCTCTCTCTCTCTAGCTCTATCTCTCTTCTCGTGTTTTTTATTAATTTTTATCCAGTTCAATCTCTTGTAAATTCCATGCCATTTTTTCCCTTAGGGTATCGTTTTTTTTCGCTGTTTTCATGGCGGCAGTGACCGGAGGCATTAGAGTGAGAAGAGACTCTTTTGCATTTATGTATATCCTTTTTTTCTACACCTAGATAATACACAATAATCCTACACGTAGACAGCAGATAGTTCTTCTCGGTTTTCTTTCCAAGTTTTCGTAGATTGCTGGTTTCTTGTTTCTCACCGACACAAAGTGGATTTCCCCCTCTATACAGTCCCCTAAGGGGCGACGAGGGCTGTTAAAGGCGACGAGGGCTGTTAAAGGCGACGAGGGCTGTAAAGAGGCTTAGAATCCAGAACATAAAGATATAATACAAATACGGGATATCTTTGCATCCAGTCTGTGGCTATTCTGATGCATGTATGTATGCACTGAGAGTTACAGTGCATGTACGCTTGGAAAGGTGTGTATGTCAGTATATATATATATTTTTTTTTTTTTATTATCACACCGGCCGATTCCCACCAAGGCAGGGTGGCCCGAAAAAGAAAAACTTTCACCATCATTCACTCCATCACTGTCTTGCCAGAAGGGTGCTTTACACTACAGTTTTTAAACTGCAACATTAACCCCCTCCTTCAGAGTGCAGGCACTGTACTTCCCATCTCCAGGACTCAAGTCCGGCCTGCCGGTTTCCCTGAATCCCTTCATAAATGTTACTTTGCTCATACTCCAACAGCACGTCAAGTATTAAAAACCATTTGTCTCCATTCACTCCTATCAAACACGCTCACGCATGCCTGCTGGAAGTCCAAGCCCCTCGCACACAAAACCTCCTTTACCCCCTCCCTCCAACCCTTCCTAGGCCGACCCCTACCCCTCCTTCCTTCCACTACAGACTGATACACTCTTGAAGTCATTCTGTTTCGCTCCATTCTCTCTACATGTCCGAACCACCTCAACAACCCTTCCTCAGCCCTCTGGACAACAGTTTTGGTAATCCCACACCTCCTCCTAACTTCCAAACTACGAATTCTCTGCATTATATTCACACCACACATTGCCCTCAGACATGACATCTCCACTGCCTCCAGCCTTCTCCTCGCTGCAACATTCATCACCCACGCTTCACACCCATATAAGAGCGTTGGTAAAACTATACTCTCATACATTCCCCTCTTTGCCTCCAAGGACAAAGTTCTTTGTCTCCACAGACTCCTAAGTGCACCACTCACTCTTTTTCCCTCATCAATTCTATGATTCACCTCATCTTTCATAGACCCATCCGCTGACACGTCCACTCCCAAATATCTGAATACGTTCACCTCCTCCATACTCTCTCCCTCCAATCTGATATTCAATCTTTCATCACCTAATCCTTTTGTTATCCTCATAACCTTACTCTTTCCTGTATTCACCTTTAATTTTCTTCTTTTGCACACCCTACCAAATTCATCCACCAATCTCTGCAACTTCTCTTCAGAATCTCCCAAGAGCACAGTGTCATCAGCAAAGAGCAGCTGTGACAACTCCCACTTTGTGTGTGATTCTTTATCTTTTAACTCCACGCCTCTTGCCAAGACCCTCGCATTTACTTCTCTTACAACCCCATCTATAAATATATTAAACAACCACGGTGACATCACACATCCTTGTCTAAGGCCTACTTTTACTGGGAAAAAATTTCCCTCTTTCCTACATACTCTAACTTGAGCCTCACTATCCTCGTAAAAACTCTTCACTGCTTTCAGTAACCTACCTCCTACACCATACACTTGCAACATCTGCCACATTGCCCCCCTATCCACCCTGTCATACGCCTTTTCCAAATCCATAAATGCCACAAAGACCTCTTTAGCCTTATCTAAATACTGTTCACTTATATGTTTCACTGTAAACACCTGGTCCACACACCCCCTACCTTTCCTAAAGCCTCCTTGTTCATCTGCTATCCTATTCTCCGTCTTACTCTTAATTCTTTCAATTATAACTCTACCATACACTTTACCAGGTACACTCAACAGACTTATCCCCCTATAATTTTTGCACTCTCTTTTATCCCCTTTGCCTTTATACAAAGGAACTATGCATGCTCTCTGCCAATCCCTAGGTACCTTACCCTCTTCCATACATTTATTAAATAATTGCACCAACCACTCCAAAACTATATCCCCACCTGCTTTTAACATTTCTATCTTTATCCCATCAATCCCGGCTGCCTTACCCCCTTTCATTTTACCTACTGCCTCATGAACTTCCCCCACACTCACAACTGGCTCTTCCTCACTCCTACAAGATGTTATTCCTCCTTGCCCTATACACGAAATCACAGCTTCCCTATCTTCATCAACATTTAACAATTCCTCAAAATATTCCTTCCATCTTCCCAATACCTCTAACTCTCCATTTAATAACTCTCCTCTCCTATTTTTAACTGACAAATCCATTTGTTCTCTAGGCTTTCTTAACTTGTTAATCTCACTCCAAAACTTTTTCTTATTTTCAACAAAATTTGTTGATAACATCTCACCCACTCTCTCATTTGCTCTCTTTTTACATTGCTTCACCACTCTCTTAACTTCTCTCTTTTTCTCCATATACTCTTCCCTCCTTGCATCACTTCTACTTTGTAAAAACTTCTCATATGCTAACTTTTTCTCCCTTACTACTCTCTTTACATCATCATTCCACCAATCGCTCCTCTTCCCTCCTGCACCCACTTTCCTGTAACCACAAACTTCTGCTGAACACTCTAACACTACATTTTTAAACCTACCCCATACCTCTTCGACCCCATTGCCTATGCTCTCATTAGCCCATCTATCCTCCAATAGCTGTTTATATCTTACCCTAACTGCCTCCTCTTTTAGTTTATAAACCTTCACCTCTCTCTTCCCTGATGCTTCTATTCTCCTTGTATCCCATCTACCTTTTACTCTCAGTGTCGCTACAACTAGAAAGTGATCTGATATATCTGTGGCCCCTCTATAAACATGTACATCCTGAAGTCTACTCAACAGTCTTTTATCTACCAATACATAATCCAACAAACTACTGTCATTTCGCCCTACATCATATCGTGTATACTTATTTATCCTCTTTTTCTTAAAATATGTATTACCTATAACTAAACCCCTTTCTATACAAAGTTCAATCAAAGGGCTCCCATTATCATTTACACCTGGCACCCCAAACTTACCTACCACACCCTCTCTAAAAGTTTCTCCTACTTTAGCATTCAAGTCCCCTACCACAATTACTCTCTCACTTGGTTCAAAGGCTCCTATACATTCACTTAACATCTCCCAAAATCTCTCTCTCTCCTCTGCATTCCTCTCTTCTCCAGGTGCATACACGCTTATTATGACCCACTTCTCGCATCCAACCTTTACTTTAATCCACATAATTCTTGAATTTACACATTCATATTCTCTTTTCTCCTTCCATAACTGATCATTTAACATTACTGCTACCCCTTCCTTTGCTCTAACTCTCTCAGATACTCCAGATTTAATCCCATTTGTTTCCCCCCACTGAAACTCTCCTACCCCCTTCAGCTTTGTTTCGCTTAGGGCCAGGACATCCAACTTCTTTTCATTCATAACATCAGCAATCATCTGTTTCTTGTCATCCGCACTACATCCACGCACATTTAAGCAACCCAGTTTTATAAAGTTTTTCTTCTTCTCTTTTTTAGTAATTGTATACAGGAGAAGGGGTTACTAGCCCATTGCTCCCGGCATTTTAGTCGCCTCATACGACACGCATGGCTTACGGAGGAAAGATTCTTTTCCACTTCCCCATGGACAATAGAAGAAATAAAAAAGAACAAGAGCTATTTAGAAAAAGGAGAAAAACCTAGATGTATGTATATATATATATGCATGTGCGTGTCTGTGAAGTGTGACCAAAGTGTAAGTAGGAGTAGCAAGATATCCCTGTTATCTTAGCGTGTTTATGAGACAGAAAAAGAAACCAGCAATCCTACCATCATGCAAAACAGTTACAGGTTTTTGTTTCACAGTCATCTGGCAGGACGGTAGTACTTCCCTGGGTGGTTGCTGTCTACCAACCTACTACCTATGTATATATATATATATATATATATGTATATGTATATATATATATATATATATATATATATATATATATATATATATATACATATATATATAATATATATATATATACATATATATATATATATATATATATATATATATATATATATATATATATATATATATATATATGTCGTGCCGAATAGGCAGAACTTGCGGTCTTGGCTTAAATAGCAACGCTCATCTTGCCAAATAGGACAAGTGAAAATTTGTGAATGCAATAATTTCGCCAAAATCATTCTGAATCTAACGAAAAAAATATATTTCACTGTCTTTGTTTAGTATTAAATTACTGTAAACAAATCTAAAATATATTTAGTTGGGTTAGGCTAAAATAAATTGCTCTTGTTATTATAAGGTTAGGTAAGTTTTCTAAGATTCTTTTGGTGCAAAATAAAAAAATTTTACATTAACATTTAATGAAAAAAGTATATCTTTAAACTTATCAGAGAAAATTTCAGAAAGGACTTAATTTTAAATGAAATGAGTTCTTGCTAATTGACCAGTTTTACATATTCGGCAAGACATATATATATACATACATATATATATATATATATATATATATATATATATATATATATATATATATATATATATATATATATATATATATAATATATATATATATATATATATATATATATATATATATATATATATATATATATATATATATATATATATATATATATATATATATATATATATATATATATATATATATATAAGGAGGTTTTGTGGGCTAGGGGCTTGGACTTCCAGCAAGCGTGCATGAGCGTGTTAGATAGGAGTGAATGGAGGGGAATGATACTTGGGACCTGACGATCTGTTGGAGTGTGAGCAGGGTAATATTTAGTGAAGGGATTCAGGGAAACCGGTTATGTTCATATAGTCGGACTTGAGTCCTGGAAATGGGAAGTACAATGCCTGCACTTTAAAGGAGGGGTTTGGGATATTGGCAGTTTGGAGGGATATGTTGTGTGTCTTTATATGTGTATGCTTCTAAGCTGTTGTATTCTGAGCACCTCTGCAGTGATAATGTGTGAGTGTGGTGAAAGTGTTGAATGATGATGAAAGTATTTTCTTTTTGGGGATTTTTCTTTCTTTTTTGGGTCACCCTGCCTCGGTGGGAGACGGCCGACTTGTTGAAATATATATATATATATATATATATATATATATATATATATATATATATATATATATATATATATATATATATATATATATATATATATATATATATATACATATATATATGTATATATATATATATATATATATATATATATATATATATATATATATATATATATATATATATATCTTTATAATATATATATATATATATATATATATATATATATATATATATATATATATATATATATATATATATATATATATATATATATATATATGTCGTGCTATTTTGGCTTAAAGAGCAATGCTTTTCTTGCCGATTAAGGCAAACGAAAATTTGTGTATGCAATAATTTTGCAAAAATCACTCGGAACCCAACGAGAAAAATGTATTTCATTGTGTTTGTTTATTATTAAATTATTGTAAACTTAAGTAAATTATATTTAGTTGGATTAGGCTAAATTAAATTGTGTTTGTTATAATAAGGTTAGGTAAGTTTCCTGAGGTTCTTTTGGAACAAAATTATTATTTTTCACATTAACATAAATGAAAAAAATATATATCTTTAAGTGTATAAGAGAAAATTTTAGGAAAGGACTTAATTTTCAATGAGTACCTGTTAATGGATCAGTTTTACCTATTCGGCACGACGCACACACACATACACGCACACACACACGCACACACACACACACACACAGGAGGGTCAGGGGAGACATGATAACGACATATAAAATACTGCGCGGAATAGACAAGGTGGACAAAGACGGGATGTTCCAGAGAAGGGACACAGACACAAGAGGTCACAATTGGAAGTTGAAGACTCAGATGAATCAAAGGGATGTTAGGAAGTATTTCTTCAGTCATAGAGTAGTCAGGCCGTGGAATAGCCTAGAAAGTGACGTAGTGGAGGCGGGAATCATACATAGTTTTAAGGCGAGGTATGATAGAGCTCATGGGGCAGGGAGAGAGAGGACCTAGTAGCAATCAGCGAAGAGGCGGGGCCAGGAGCTGTGACTCGACCCCTGCAACCACAAATAGGTGAGTACAAATAGGTGAGTACACACACACACACACACACACACACATACACATTATATATATATATATATATATATATAATGTGGTTGGTGCAATTATTTAATAAATGTATGGAAGAGGGTAAGGTACCTAGGGATTGGCAGAGAGCATGCATAGTTCCTTTGTATAAAGGCAAAGGGGATAAAAGAGAGTGCAAAAATTATAGGGGGATAAGTCTGTTGAGTGTACCTGGTAAAGTGTATGGTAGAGTTATAATTGAAAGAATTAAGAGTAAGACGGAGAATAGGATAGCAGATGAACAAGGAGGCTTTAGGAAAGGTAGGGGGTGTGTGGACCAGGTGTTTACAGTGAAACATATAAGTGAACAGTATTTAGATAAGGCTAAAGAGGTCTTTGTGGCATTTATGGATTTGGAAAAGGCGTATGACAGGGTGGATAGGGGGGGCAATGTGGCAGATGTTGCAAGTGTATGGTGTAGGAGGTAGGTTACTGAAAGCAGTGAAGAGTTTTTACGAGGATAGTGAGGCTCAAGTTAGAGTATGTAGGAAAGAGGGGAATTTTTTTCCCAGTAAAAGTAGGCCTTAGACAAGGATGTGTGATGTCACCGTGGTTGTTTAATATATTTATAGATGGGGTTGTAAGAGAAGTAAATGCGAGGGTCTTGGCAAGAGGCGTGGAGTTAAAAGATAAAGAATCACACACAAAGTGGGAGTTGTCACAGCTGCTCTTTGCTGATGACACTGTGCTCTTGGGAGATTCTGAAGAGAAGTTGCAGAGATTGGTGGATGAATTTGGTAGGGTGTGCAAAAGAAGAAAATTAAAGGTGAATACAGGAAAGAGTAAGGTTACGAGGATAACAAAAAGATTAGGTGATGAAAGATTGAATATCAGATTGGAGGGAGAGAGTATGGAGGAGGTGAACGTATTCAGATATTTGGGAGTGGACGTGTCAGCGGATGGGTCTATGAAAGATGAGGTGAATCATAGAATTGATGAGGGAAAAAGAGTGAGTGGTGCACTTAGGAGTCTGTGGAGACAAAGAACTTTGTCCTTGGAGGCAAAGAGGGGAATGTATGAGAGTATAGTTTTACCAACGCTCTTATATGGGTGTGAAGCGTGGGTGATGAATGTTGCAGCGAGGGAGAAGGCTGGAGGCAGTGGAGATGTCATGTCTGAGGGCAATGTGTGGTGTGAATATAATGCAGAGAATTCGTAGTTTGGAAGTTAGGAGGAGGTGCGGGATTACCAAAACTGTTGTCCAGAGGGCTGAGGAAGGGTTGTTGAGGTGGTTCGGACATGTAGAGAGAATGGAGCGAAACAGAATGACTTCAAGAGTGTATCAGTCTGTAGTGGAAGGAAGGCGGGGTAGGGGTCGGCCTAGGAAGGGTTGGAGGGAGGGGGTAAAGGAGGTTTTGTGTGCGAGGGGCTTGGACTTCCAGCAGGCATGCGTGAGCGTGTTTGATAGGAGTGAATGGAGACAAATGGTTTTTAATACTTGACGTGCTGTTGGAGTGTGAGCAAAGTAACATTTATGAAGGGATTCAGGGAAACCGGCAGGCCGGACTTGAGTCCTGGAGATGGGAAGTACAGTGCCTGCACTCTGAAGGAGGGGTGTTAATGTTGCAGTTTAAAAACTGTAGTGTAAAGCACCCTTCTGGCAAGACAGTGATGGAGTGAATGATGGTGAAAGTTTTTCTTTTTCGGGCCACCCTGCCTTGGTGGGAATCGGCCGGTGTGATAATAAAAAATATATATATGTAATGTATACATATATGATATATATATATATATATATATATATATATGTATATATATATATGTATATATATATATATATATACATATATATATTTATAAATATATATATATATATATATATATATATATATATATATATATATATATATATATATATATATATATATACATATATATATATATATATATATATATATATATATATATATATATATATATATATATATATATTATATATATATATATATATAAGTAGTACTGAAGGCGGCTGAGCGGTCCATGCGGCTGAGTGGCTCTTCCTGAGCGGTCCCTCCTGAAAAGGGGTGCGGCTGAGCAGTCCCTCCTGAAAAATGGCGGCCCCTCCTGAGCAGTCTCTTTTTCACACCTTTATGCTAATGACCTTGACCTCACCCACGAACCCCACCCACGAACCCCACCCACGACCCCCACCCACGACCCCACCCACGTCCCCCACTAGGACCCCCCCACCCACGACCCCCACCCTTGACCACCACAACCCCCGACACACGACCCCCACCCACGACCCCCACCCACGACCCCCCCACTCACGAACCCCACCCACGAACCCCACCCACGACCCCCACCCATTACCCCACCCACGACCCCCACCCACGACCCCCACCCATTACCCCACCCACGATCCCCACCACGACCCCCACTCACGACCCCCACCCACGACCCTCCACCCACGACCCTCCACCCACGACCCCCACCCACGACCCCCACCCACGACCCCACCCTCGCCCACCTCTCCCTCAACCCACGACCCCCCACCCACCACCCCAACCACGACCCCCACCCAAGACCCCTCCCTCTACCCCACCCACGACCCCGACCGTACGCGCCGCCCGACCGGGGCCCGCCTGCGCCGACTCGCGCCTGACCCGTGCCTTCTGCAGCAGTGTCCGGATTGCCCCCACACCCCAAATTTTTTTCCGATTTTTTTCGAATTTTTATTGAATTTCATGTGCTCTCCATCTCCTCGGATCAAATTTTTCTCGAAATCAATAATACCAAGACTCCACTTCCTCGGATCAAGTTTTTTGAATTCCCCCCTATGGGGTTTCAAAATTCTTATGATCTTCTCGGATCAAATTTTTGAGGTTCTCCTTCCCACTTTCACCCCCATCTCAAAATTTCTACTCCATCTCCTTGGATCAAGTATTTCTCCTCCATTTTCTTGGATCAAGTATTTCTCCTCCATCTCCTTGGATCAAGTTTTTTGGGTACCCCTCCTTCCTACCCCCAAATATTCCTGCTCCATCTCCTCGGATCAAGTTTTTCTCGATATCAATAATACAAAGATTTCCCCCACCATCCACTTCTACCCTCTATGTCCAAGTATTTCTCCTCCATCTCCTCGGATCAATGTTTTTTTTGGATTTCCCCCTCTGGGTGTAAGCATTCAAAATGGACTCCCACTTCCACCCCAAGTATTTCTCCTCCATCTCCTTGGATCAAGTATTTCTCCTCCATCTCCTTGGTTCTCCTTCCCACTTTCACCCCCATCCCAAATATTCCTCCTCCATCTCCTTGGATCAAGTTTTTCTCGATATCAAATAATACAAAGACTCCATCTCCTTGGATCAAGTTTTTGGATTCTCCCCTCTGGGGGTAAACATTCAAATGAACTCCTCCTATGGGGCATGGTACTTTCTCTTACTACAGGTCTAAACAAGTGTGACGTCACCCCACCTGTGTTTACTCGGCGGTCAGTGACGTCACGTGATGACCTCACACATACAGGCTGAATCTTGTCGGCTTCCCCCTATGTCAGTGACTTCACGTGATGACCACACGCAGACCAACAGGCTGAATCTTGTCGACCGAACATTAATTTAAAATGCAGGATAACACTAATACACAATATTTTCATTTATTTATTATACAACCAATACATTTCATATACATCCAACAAAAAAAATTCATTGAAAAACAGGTACAAATCACTGACTAAAATCAACATATTTTTCTCTTGAAAAAATTCTATGCATTTTTGTTCTGGATCTTCGTCGTCACCATCTCAGTATTACACATTTCATATACAACATAGGGAAAACATTACATATTTTCACTCTTAACCCAGGATAACCCAAATAATTCCACATTTTTTCGTTAATACCCAAAACAATTCACAATTTCTTTACAAAATACAACACAAGTCTAGATAATTTTCTCGTTTTAACTATTTCATCAGAAAAAGTCACCACAACACTTACAACTTATAACCACTTTTCGATCAATTCACTAGTCACAATTTTACATATTACGAAGTTAAAACGCACACACACACACACACACACACACACACACACACACACACACACACACACACACACACACACACACACACACACACACACTTTTCACAATATCTCTTAAGAAATATTCTCTCTTCGACAACCTTTATCATCTCACTACAGAACAACCCTCAGATTACTTCGAACACTCTCATAAATCATTGAATACTCACAAAAATACCTTTGAACATTTTCAAACAAACACTGAAACACTTCCAAGACAACATTTTGAATACTCCCAAATAAGATTTGACAACTCTAATTTATCTACACTTACATATTTCATTAAATTACAACTCATCCCCCAAAACTCCTTCCTCGTTCTCCAGATTTTTACAACAGTATCACAAAAACTAACTCAGACACTTTACTTTGAACAACACCAAAAACACCATCAATTACCTTTGAATACTCCAAAAACATCATTTGAACACAGCCAAATCACCACTGAATACTCCCAGAACTCCTTCATAAATACTCTTGCACATCATTTGGAACACCTTTAAAAACACCTTTGAATAGTCTCAAACACCATATGAGTACTCCCAAATACACCACTGAATACTACCAAAACAGCACTGAATACTGCCCAAACACCACCAATATTTGTGATGGGGGTGAAAGTGGGAAGGAGAACCAAGGAGATGGAGGAGAAATACTTGATCCAAGGAGATGGAGGAGAAATACTTGGGGTGGAAGTGGGAGTCCATTTTGAATGCTTACACCCAGAGGGGGAAATCCAAAAATTGATCCGAGGAGATGGAGTCTTTGATATCGAGAAAAACTTGATCCGAGGAATTGGAGCAGGGAATTTGGGGTGGAAGTGGGTGGTGGGAGGGGTACCCACAGGGGGAAACCCAAAAACTTGATCCAAGGAGATGGAGACTTGGTATTATTGATTTCGAGAAAAATTTGATCCGAGGAATTGGAGCAGGGAATTTGGAATGCAAATGGGAGTCCATTTTGAATGCTTACACCCAGAGGGGGAAATCCAAAAAAAAACTTGATCCGAGGAGATGGAGGAGAAATACCTAGTCATAGAGGGTAGAAGTGGATGGTGGGGGAAATCTTTGTATTATTGAAATCGAGAAAAACTTGATCCGAGGAGATGGAACAGGAATATTTGGGGGTGGAAGGAGGGGTACCCAAAAAACTTGATCCAAGGAGATGGAGGAGAAATACTTGATCCAAGGAGATGGAGGAGAAATACTTAATCCAAGGAGATGGAGCAGAAATTTTGGGATAGGGGTGAAAGTGGGAAGGAGAACCTCAAAAATTTGATTCGAGGAGATCATAAGAATTTCGAAACCCCATAGGGGGAATCCAAAAAACTTGATCCGAGGAAGTGGAGTCTTGGTATTATTGATTTCGAGAAAAATTTGATCCGAGGAGATGGAGAGCACATGAAATTCAATAAAAATTCGAGAAAAATCGGAAAAAAATTCGGTGGGTGGGGGCGATCCGGACGCTGTTGCAGAAGGCGCGGGGCGGGCGCGAGGGCAGGCGTGGGGCGGGTGCGAGTCGGCGCAGGTGGGCCCCGGTCGGACGGCGCAGACGGTCGGGGTCGTGGGTGGGGTCGAGGGTAGGGTCGTGGGTGGGGGTCGTGGGTGGGGTGGTGGGTGGGGGGTCGTGGGTTGAGGGAGAGGTGGACGAGGGTGGGGGTCGTGGGTGGAGGTCGTGGGTGGGGGGTCATGGGTGGGGGTCGTGGTTGGAGGGTCGTGGGTGGAGGGTCGTGGGTTGGGGTCGTGGGTGGGGGTCGTGGTGGGGGTCGTGGGTGGGGTAATGGGTGGGGTTCGTGGTTTGGAGTCGTGGGTGGGGGTCGTGGGTGGGGGGTCGTGGGGGTCGTGGGTGGGGGTCGTGGGTGGAGGGTCGTGTAGGTCGAGGGTGGGGGTCGATGGTGGGGTGTCGTGGTGGGGGACGTGGGTGGGGTCGTGGGTGGGGGTCGTGGGTGGGGGTCGTGGGTGGGGGTCGTGGGTGGGGGTCGTGGGTGGGGGTCGTGGGTGAGGTCAAGGTCATTAGCATAAAGGTGTGAAAAATAGACCGCTCAGGAGGGACCGCTCAGCCGCACCCCTTTTCAGGGGGGACCGCTCAGGAAGAGCCACTCAGCTGCATGGACCGCTCAGCCGCCTTCAATACTTCTTATATATTTGTATATATATATATATATATATATATATATATATATATATATATATATATATATATATATATATATATATATATAATATAATATAAACAAAATCTTTTATTGTTTTACATGATGATAGGATTGCTGATGTCTTTTTTTCTGTCTCGTAAACACGCGGGGTAACAGATATAACTTGCTACTTCTACAAACACTTAGATCACACTACACATGCATGTACACGCATATATATTTACACACCTTTCTGGGTTTTCTTATATTTTCT
This sequence comes from Cherax quadricarinatus, assembly GCF_038502225.1. Classification (NCBI taxonomy): domain Eukaryota; kingdom Metazoa; phylum Arthropoda; class Malacostraca; order Decapoda; family Parastacidae; genus Cherax; species Cherax quadricarinatus. The sequence goes on along the minus strand of NC_091310.1, from coordinate 32,455,711 downwards.
TAATAGTTCTTGTTCTTTTTAGTTTCCCTTTATCTCCATGTTGAAGTGGAAAAGAATTCTTCCTCCGTACACCATGTGTGTCGTAACAGGCAACTAAAATGCCGAGAGCAAGGGCTAGTAACCCCTTCTAATGTATGAAATACTAAATTTAGAAGGAAAAACTTTAGTTTTTCTTTTTAGGTCACCCTGCCTCGATGGGATACGGCCGGTTCGTTGAGATATATATATACACACACACCTAGAGTTTACCTTAATCCCTCTGTTAGGGAGTGAACTTTTCTTCACTGGTTGTATTCACGTGGCTTGCAGCTTTAGTAACCCTCCTATAGATGATAGTCTTTAACTTAATAAACCTAACTTACTTCCTTCATCATTGAGTATACGGTGGAGTGTATTTTCATCCAGTATGTTTCTTCTGAGAGGTGAATATTTCTGTAGATATACACAGAGTTTATGAGTATTTTCCATCGATTAAAATTCCAGTGATTGCTGTACGAGTGATTTTGCAGCCTTAATGACCCTAGCACAGTCGATAGGATTTCTTTCTTTCAATCCAAACGCCTATGAAGACTTAGTAATGGAAGACATTTTTATCATATTTTCATCTCCCATCTCCTGTTCGTAGCAGTTATGCAGAGCCTGGGGAAAACGAAGGCAATCAGGTATGATTCAATGGAGGGGGAGGTCAGGGGAGCTCGCTGGATTAAGAACATCTGACCTGTCCCTTCCCATGAGAAGACAAGAGAAAGAAATAAAAAAGAAGAAAGAGGAGATGATAGGGAGGGGAGAGAGAGAGAGAGAGAGAGAAAGAGAGAGAGAGGGAGAGAGAGAGAGAGAGAGAGAGAGAGAGGGAGAGAGAGAGAGAGAGAGAGAGAGAGAGAGAGAGAGAGAGAGAGAGAGAGAGAGAGAGAGAGAGGGAGGGAGGGAGGGAGGGAGGGAGGGAGGGAGGGAGGGAGGGAGGGAGAGCGATAGAATTAAGTAAATGAAAATAAATAGTTAAATCACAGGAGACCTAACGCCCTATACAGTAGTTAACGCTGGCTGGTAACATTAACCTACTTTCACTGGTACTACCACAGATGTTGTCTAGAGACATGAGGTCACTATCAGTACACGAGAGGAAGGAAGGGGTAACGAGAGAATGGGTGACAGTTACTTTTATGTTAAGTGTTAAACCCGTGTGGGTCAATGGAAGGTTATCTGGAGGCTCGATCCTTCGTCTGCTCCGATAATCACTAGGCAGATACGAAACATGCACACACACACACACACACACACACACACGTTTACTATTTTGAGGTTCAAAACATGCTCCTGTGTGACTCGGTTTCCCAATGGTCTGTAGACGCTTCAACAAGTTTGAAATTATTCCCAGGGAACTGACAGGTTTTCCTCTCATTTGAGAGCATCGTTTCAAGGTGTGACGGGTATTCTGAATGATTACTAAACAGTATTTCATAATGATGGACCCAATTTCATGAAATTGGGTCCATCATTTTGAAACACCCTGTAGTGTTAACGTTAACGTCTTCATGGAAGTACATGGGAAAGACAGGTAGCAGACGACTTGGAAGTCTGCACTGAGAACTATCAAATTTTATCCAACTTTATCTATCTAGTATTATCCCAACATTCTGTGTATGTAACTCGCGCGTTTGTATATAAATACTCTCTACAGTTCCGTAAGAAACAATGGTCACTAGCACGAAAGAAAACCTTCTCAGAAAATAAAATAAACAAAAGGTGAGTTTATATCTATTTTTTTGTATTTTTCAGTCAATTCCTGAAGAGGGACTTAGTGGAAAATTGAAATATACAATTCCTTTGTTACTTTTCCCTTATATTTTCCTCAATGCTGGTTCGTTTGTTACACTCACTCTTTTGATGAAAAGAGTGCGTGTCGCAAACGAGCGTTCTTTTTAAATATGCTTGCAGTATATGCTAAAGCTTTCTTCGCCAAAAAAGGTCAAGACATTTGACAAATAATTCACTAACCGCTTTACAAATTGTGCTTAAGTGATTAAGCATTAATCACTTAAGCATCGGGTGGCATACCTCTTCCAGAAAATATATTTCAGAGAGAGAAATTTCTGTCAGGTTCATCTTTGGAAAGATGCGGTGCTAGGGGGGTGACGAGCCTGCCAGCACGGGAGATCTAGTTTACCAGCATGGTCAGTCCCGGCTCGGGAAGTTGGTGGTACGCGAGTTACAAGGTTCAATGGACAGGTAAACCCATTACCGCCTTGTGGTGGCCTCGGCCAGGCCCCATTCCACAGGTGTGCCGTGGGACTCTCCAGTGTCGAGCGAGGGAGGCGAGATGTGCTGCATGGGAGGGAAATAGTGGAGGGAATGTTTGCTGTGTGGCCGCTCGGCCATCCAACCTGGACCTGAGGGTTATAGTTTGGTGTATATATTACGTATGTTCTCATATACGGCACAGATGACAAACCAGTTTTTTTTAATATAAAATGTGCATAGGTAAATTTATATATATATATATATATATATATATATATATATATATATATATATATATATATATATATATATATATATATATATATATATATATATATGATGGGGTGCACCTCTGGTGTAAATTGTGGGACCCATAGCCTCGGAGAAGTGGACAAAAAGGCTTCAAGGAAGAATATTTGGATTTCTTCCTGAAACCGTTTGAATGTTCCAATTCCCCTACCACCCCATCTTTTAATATATATATTTTTTTTTACCAATAGGAATATTTTATCACATAATATGGTACAGAAGATTTAAGAGATACATTGTTGATATAAAGGTGGCATATAAGGTACATGTTGTTACGTGCGTATCACCGATTATAAGGCGAAAATCTCATCCAGCTCCTCAGAGCTGGGGCGTGTGCCCAAAATACAGCAGGCATTACCCCTTTGAACAGCCGCACTGAGCCGCAGGAACAGAAAACTAGCTGCCCTGGGATCCCTGGTTACCCTGATGAGTCTTTTTCCCAGCTCCTTAAGGAATTTAGATGCACTCTTTCCCCATGAGCCAAGGGTCTCTGAGCCTATGGGAACAAACATATAATGATGGGCAAGTTCTCCAAATTTTCTAGACTTTTGGGACTCCCTGAAGCTGGCAGCTGCCCCTCCTTCCTCCTTGGTGTATTGGAGATAGGTATCAGCCAAGGTAGATGCACATGTATAGTCCCACACCACCTGCTTCCCATCTGTCCAGGCTTGAAGGGTGATACCATCTGGACGCTTCTGGCTGCTATCAGATCTGCATAGTTGGGGTGGCTCCCTTACTGCTGGGCATCCAGCTGTTGTGAGGCTCCTCTTGATAATGTTATTAACCTCCTCATGTCTTGCAATCTTTCTCTCTGATTTACGGCACACAAGACCATGGTACCCGAATCGGTCTGCTGCTTCACTGCCACAAATACACCTGTGTTCGGCGAGAATAGGGGCGGCAAGTCGAAGGGCAACACCGATGCTGATGGTCTGTGGGTCGAGGCGTGTGCCAAGGCTGGAGTTGGGAACAGCCAACAGAAAGTCCCCAGCATGAGGGGCTCTCACTGCCAGGAGGCGGGCTCTATCCTTCCCTGACACACTCTGAAGCATTGTTGAGGCTACATTTTCCACTATTGGACCATCCCAGTACGATTGTTTGTAGTTGTTGGGGGAGCAGGTCTGGTTTCAGAGCCCGTTAGATTATCCCAGATCATTGCTCCGTCAATGAATTTTTGGTCCTGGACTCCAATCTTGTCCCTAAGATGATCAGGGAGAATCGCTGCTACAAGCTCTCTGGATGCAATACACGAGGACAGAAAAGCAGGTAACGCAATCTGTGATGACTTGCGGACACCAATGCCTCCTAGTCTGACTGGAAGTGTAGCTTGGTTCCACTGCCCGTCGTCTAGAGTAAGGTTAAGTACTTTCGTAAAAATCTGCCTCAGAATACTGTCATATTCGTGCAGTATAGGGTTATCATATGAAGGTGCACATCTTAGGAAATATGTCAACCTGGACAGACTCAAGCACTTTGTGAGAAGGTACAAGGCATCGTGGGTGTCCAGATTGCCTATTCGTTGTTCCATTCTCCTTAACTCTTCCAATTTCTTCCTGAGAATTGTGTCAATGGTATTTCTTCCCAGAGGTGCTCCTAGCAAGACACTATTTGTGGGGGCAATGACTGCTGCTCCTGGTAGTTTTGATCTCACTGCATTTATCACTTGTTGACTGACTGAGATGATTTCATATTTGGATGGATTCAGGACGAGACCCACTTCCTGTCCCCGTGTCATTACCTGTGTAAGGTCATGTAGGAGGGACTCCTTTGTACCTGCTAGTGTGCCATCATCTAGGAACCAGATGTTTAGCTCGCTGGTCAGTCTGACTGTGATTTCCCTAACTGCTATACAGAAGAGAAATGGTGCAAGAGGATCTCCTTGTTGGACACCCTCCAATGATGGGATTTCATGCTCTCCAAAGAGAAGCATTGATTCCTTGCTATACCCAGCTGAAACAAAAGGGCAGAGACCAGGGAAATGTTCTTGTACTGCTGCTAATACCACGTCTCTTTTCAGGAGATTGAACGCATTCTTGAAATCTAATTTTACCACTGCATTGTCCTCAGGCAGGTTGTTGATATACGCCCTTGTTGCATAAACCGCTGCTTCACTTCCTTGAGAGACCCCAAAGCCAAGCTGGTTTGGTTGAAGCATCATGGCTGCCTGTGCACGAATACTTCGGACAGCAGCTTTGGATACGAGGCGGCGTAACGTGTTGCCTACTGCAATTGGCCGAATTCCTCCATCCTTCTTTTTAAGCGCACAAAGTGTTGCACCAAAAAAGAAAGGTCTAATTTCATCAGGAATCAGACCAGCCAAGGAATTGTTGACGAACCTTGTGATCTCTGAAAGCAGTGTCTCTGCAATTTCCCCAATAACTGGATTAACCATTTCCTTTAAATGCTGTGGCCTTATTCCAGTGTAACCCCCAGCAGAGCCAGATGGGAACGACATTATTGCTTTGTAAATGTCTGAGTCTTCCACAATCAATGGTTCCATAGTGGGGACAGAGGTGTTGGAACTGTTGGTGCCACTGGTTTCCCTGGCAGGGTGCTTTCCTCTAAGTGCTTCAGCCGTGTCAGCATCCCTGGGAGCAACTGTATCTTCACTGGTAATAATTCTGATTGCCCCCACTGTGTTTCCATCTTCAATTTTCTTGCTCACCTGGACTCAGACTTTTTCACTATCAGTAGAGTGAGTGGGGGGTTCTGCATCTCCCTTTTTTGTGTTGACGGGGAAGGCGAATGAGGTTATCAACTCTAGGAAAATCTCTTAAGGATTTAATTATCATTGAGGCTACCCTCTTTCCCCTTCTTTCCTGCTCTGCACAGCTAAGCAGACATAGCCAAAACGTAGCATTTACCACCCAAGCTTCAC
>NC_091310.1:32445286-32447786 GCF_038502225.1 Cherax quadricarinatus | reverse complement strand
GAAATTGCATTTTTCTCCAACTCGCGTAACTTTATCTTGTCGGTGATCTTGGACGCACAGTGTGTTGAGGTTAAGAAGACTCCGACGACGTAAAGGTGATGAAGGTAGGGGCAGTTATGCCAGGAGCGGGGATGCTGGAAGCTGGTATACTGGGGCCGGGAACCCTACTTGTCCGTAAGCACCAGGTATGAAAACAGTTTTGTTAAGGCTGAAACAGCAAGAATTAAGAACTCATTCGTAAGTTAAAACACCGAGCACGCAGCTCGTTTGGCGAAAAACAAAATAGCAGTACATGAATAATTTGCATAACTATATTCAGAGCACTGTTTGCCTGGGAAGGGAGGGGACGCGAGGGATACATTCATGTGAACCGAGAGTACTAATAATCCCAACAAAGACGGAATTTATTACGAGGTGGACCTGTAAGAGAGCAGAAGACCTCAGTTACATGACCAAATTCTTTCCTGAGCGAGGCACTTAAGTCAGAAGCTTTCACTTCTCCCTTGTCTAACAAAATACCACCATAACCGATGTAAAAAAGTATTTCAACAAGTATTGCTGGTCATCTGACGATGTGTGGAGTAGCCAGGCATCTCGTAGTCTAAAAGGATGATCCAGAGAGAGGATGCTGGTTTGAAGCAGCAATGATCTCCGTTTCCATCAATATGAGCCAGAAATCCGGCAGTTTCAACATGTCAGGTATGGAAGTTCTCTTACCCGGTACTACAACCCTCTTAGCGAGCAGTACGTTCCTAAGTAAAATGTTCTAGTGATACACAACTGTTTTGTTTACATCCTGTGGGTAAACGTGTACTCAACTCCTGCATCAGTGGACCAAAACAACTTAATCAGAAACAAGGCACTCTCCCCATAAACAGGTCCTTCCCCAAGATTAATTTGGCTGCTGTCTGTTGGTTGGTTAATTAAGTTTAAACGCTATCGACTATACGAGGGTCAATAAGTCTGCATGTAAGCCTTTCACCACCAGTCATGAATACTTTATTCTCAAAAATATGAATTAAAGTGAACTCTCCAATTATTTCCAAAAAAAATAAATGTGATGTACGAATGATGTAAATAAAACATGTAGATTAAGATATTTTCCAAACAAAAAGAAAAAAAATAGCACGATTTCGGATTAAAAAAAAGAAACCACTCCTCAAATAAAATCTAAATCACACAAATCTTTACCAGTATCTTTTTTTATATAACTTGCAACACGTATTTGTCTTGTCAAACAAGCAGACGTAAATTACAGTAATACCGTTCTCGTTACGCCCTATAATTGTTCCCGCTGTTGACCCTGCTAACATTCCGCGCCCCATTTTCTACGGCAATTAATGTCGCCCGAGATATGTAATAAATTTCGCTGAATTAATGTTCCTTCATTCAACAACACGTAAAGGAATTACTTGTGTTAGCTTGTGTTATTGGTTGGTTCGTCTTAGAGGTTAGTTGGTTTATTAGGTTTAAAGCTTATCGACTCTACCATGATCAATCAGGCCGTATTTTATCCGTATACGTTAAGAACACCTTAATTCCTAAAACAGGGATTAAGGCAAACTCGGTGTATATACCTGTTGCCAGAGAGAAAAGTATAATTCTTGAAAAGATATAAACAAGAGAGTGAAAGAGAGAGAGAGAGAGAGAGAGAGAGAGAGAGAGAGAGAGAGAGAGAGAGAGAGAGAGAGAGAGAGAGAGAGATTACAGCTATATCAGAGTGCAGTTAATTCCGAAAGAATGAATGATTCGAAAAACATTCATATGAGAAAATAACAACACATTAATTAAAGGGATTGAAGTGTCACTCAGCACCATTTTTCTAAGCGTGAATAGAGACAATTCATCACGTTTGAATTTATATTATGATTGCGCTCGTGGAGGTTAAGGCTACACACTTAGGGAGGTCACAAAAAGCCTTGGAAATGGAAAGAAATCAAATTTGAACCTAAGGAGAGAATCTCAGATCAAATTTCTCCTATTAAGAGTCCTTCTCCAACATCATGGTTCCTCCCTCCCTCCAACATCTCACCAACCCTCCAAAGGGTAGGAGAGACGATGGGGGAGGTGTGAAGTAGATTACAACGACCCCGAAACTGGCTTACATGAAATGGCTATTTAGTAGAAACATATTTTAATATCACGTCTAAGATTTTTTAGTAATGCATTGGGGACAGTTAGATTTAACATTATAATTCATAAGTACAGTGCCTGCACTCTGAAGGAGGGGTGTTAATGTTGCAGTTTAAAAACTGTAGTGTAAAGCACCCTTCTGGCAAGACAGTGATGGAGTGAATGATGGTGAAAGTTTTTCTTTTTCGGGCCACCCTGCCTTTGTGGGAATCGGCCAGTGTGATAAAAAAAAAATTCATAAGTGAAGATATGTTGGAATTTACATTTCAAGAAGCATCGGGTAGCTCCATGGACACGGAGCGAGTACCTAGGATGCAGCAAGCATCACCTCCACGGCCTGCAGCACTAACATTTCATCTCATGTATC
>NC_091310.1:32425286-32440286 GCF_038502225.1 Cherax quadricarinatus | reverse complement strand
CAGGGACAATTAAATTCCCTACCCATGATTCTATGATTCTGTGTCCCGTACCGAGGTTTTAGTAAACTGGTCAAATTGGTTGTCAGTTTGCCTCTCTGATGTGCTTGTTCGAGGAGCAAAATAAGTGAGTAAGGAAGCGTATCTGTCTAGTACCCAGCAGACAGAGGATCGAGTCTCCACCACTCCTTGTGCCAAATGAAATACACGAGTAGCCATTACCTAGTCTGGTAATATTGTTTGGAAAGAAGCTTATCTCGGAGATGGCTGTAATATCCTTTCACGGAGTGTCTGATAAATGTCCGCAACCGAAGAAGGAAAATACAGATGAGAAATATAAAAGATCATTGAGCGATAGTGAATCGTCGAAAAAGTCAAAACTTCAGGGAAGGAGGACAAACGAACGACAGTGAATTTTTATGTGAGGCAGGTTTGAGCGAGCGAGGGTAATCGAACTATAATGAAACGTCAAGAAAGACAAGATTTAAACTGGGGAGGATGAGGAAGCAGTAATGAATCGTTGGAAAGGCAGAGTTTACAAAAAGAAAACGAGAACATGCGAATGACTGTGTCGTCGAGGAAGGTGAGGCTTGAACTAGAGGAGGAAGATTAGCTGTTATATATCGTTAAGAAAGACAGAGCTGAGGCGAACAAGGATATGCGAAGAGTGATTATACTATATCTTCAAGGAAGGCAGGATTTCAACAAATAAACAAAACAAATAACGAGACCTCATTCAAAAGTTGCCGAGGTTCGTCTATTAGAGCGAGCGAGCGAGCGAGCGAGCGAGCGAGAGAGAGAGAGAGAGAAAGAGAGAGAGAGAGAGAGAGAGAGAGAGAGAGAGAGAGACAGAGAGAGAGAGAGAGACTTATCATGGATGACGTTTCGTTCCGAGCAGAGCTGAATCAGTCTGCCCAGAGCAAAAAGTCGTTTATGATAAAGGTTAGTCTTGCAATAAAAGTGCGTTGCTATCATGCATGCTGGCAGTGCCTGCTATCCAATGGAACACTAGCTGCCAAACACGCTGTCTAGCCGACACGGTTCCCATAAGCGTTCTCATAATTGCATCCAAACTGTACCTATTTAAACTGCAAAAAAAGTGGAACGAAAGCAATATTATTATATTATATGAAGCACTAAACACTTATGGGACTTTCCAGAGTAGGGAGTGAAAAACACTGGCTCCATAGGAACAATAAAAGAACACTCTGTCAACATCCGCGTCCCTGCTGTTAGCAGATGTCAGAAATATTGCAGGAACTAAAGCAGGAGACTTCAAGCAGAAGCCAAACTATTACCTGTTGAATGGAACACATGTGCAACACCTGGGTAACTTTATTTGCGGAAATACTGTTCCATTAAAATACATTGATGGACCAGTGCTTTTACCGAGTAGCAGATCAACCAGCCTGTGATAGCCATGTGGGCCAGGTGGTTGATAACAGCAATAGTTTGGTTGAACAGGCACTCCACGATGAAGTCTGGCATTAGTTCGAACTGCAGGGGTAGAAAAAATTGAAACAAATTATAGAAAAATGGAAAGAGAGAGAGAGAGAGAGAAAGAGAGAGAGAGAGAGAGAGAGACTCGTCCTATTTATTAACATTTCTTCTTCAAAGGTGGCCCCATGATATTTTTTAGAGGTGTAGTCAGAAAATCAAAGTGGATTATCCCCATTATGATTTGTTGGAGAGGTTCATGAATTCATTCTCTCTATTTCTCTCTCTCTCTCTTTGACATTTCAAAATCATGGTTTGAATATAATCATCTGTTTCGAAAATTCAAATTACTGCTATGATATATGACAAAAGGCCTTTTGTGATGACAAAAGTACTTATGTGATGGTAAAGAAATGTGCCTTTTATAATCATTGGGTGCAAAGGGAATCCCATGTGATGCCAGGCACATGCTTATGTGATTCCAGGAGAGTGTCCACGTTATAAAAGTGTACACATGTGATGTCAGCTGCTGCATAATGTCACAGGAGTACCCATATGATTCCAGAAGAGTGTCCACGTGATGCTAAAGTTCTCATAAGATGGCTCCTTTCATCGTGTCCTTGGTCTCCCACTAAGATTATTATCAGCTATAATAGGGAGTAGGTGGAGGAGGGGGAAGAAGAGGAGGAGGAGGAGGAGGAGGAGGAGGATCGTGAGATGGTGAGGTATATCGCTGATGTCATCGGTGCCTCCCTCATCTCCCGTCTTACAAGAGGCTGTAAAACACTAGAGCAAACGCTCCCCCGGCAACACAAAATCCCTATATCAAATGTTGAGGTGATGAAGAGAATAGGGGAGGGGGAGTAGGGACTATAATGGGATGAGGATTAGATTCTAAAGAGAAAAGAAGGGGAGGAACAGGGAGTATATTTTGAAGAGGTAGGAAGGGAGTAACATAGAACAGATTTTACGGATGTAAGGAACGAAAAGAGCCTCGATTATGGGAAGGTGAGGGAGGAAGAGGAACTAGATGTGTAGGAGGCAAGGATGGAGGGGGAGCAGGGAATAGATAATGGAAAGGGAAGGTGGAAGGAATAGTAGAGATTAGAATCTGAGAAAGTAAGGAGGGATGGGGAGCTGGGACTAGATTTTGGCAAAGGTAAGAGGATAAGGGCGAAGGAAATCGCTCATAAAATGTTCCAGAGCAGCCGTCGTGTTTAATGGTGCAACAAAGGACGGTGCAGAGTCCTTGTGCAGCTCCTGGCAGGCAATCCTGCAGAACCTGCAGACTTTAAGATGCTAGGAAAGGATACAGAGCCTGCTTCAGCAGAAGGTACTACAGAAGTATACAGAACTTGTTCCACTAGAAGGCACTAGGGAAGGGTGTAGAGCCTTCTGTAGTGGAAGGTACTTGTTTAGTATTCAGAACCTATTCCAGTTGTAGGTACCAGAGAAGTATACAATGCCTACTCCAGCAGAATGTACCAGGGAAGTATACAGAGCAGACTCCAGCAGAATGTACCAGGTAAGTATGCAGAGCAGACTTTAGCAGAATGTACCAGGGAAGTATACAGAACAGACTCCAGCAGAATGTACCAGGGAAGTATACAGAGCAGACTCCAACAGAATGTACCAGGGAAGTATACAGAGCCTACTCCAGGAGAAGGTGCCAGGGAAGAGTACAGGTCTTCTCCGGTAGAGGGTACCAGGGAAAGGCAAGAGAATAAAGGGGATTTAATAAAAAATGGAAACTAATAGAGAGAAGAGAAGGGTGAAAGACATAGAAAGGGAGAAAAATAAAATAAAATATATGGAATGGGAAATTTGCATTTTATTACCTGTCTGTACTACGCTTGTGCAATCACACCCAGTAAGACTGCTAATCGCATTCTCGCAAACAGCTTCACCGGTTAGAGGACTAACTGATGTTAGTGAGCAGAGGATCGAGCATTCACCACATGTCGCGTTGAATGAACCACATGGAGTTTACGTTTCATAAAATCTTGTATAATGCCTTTAAGAGGTTGCCATCATCTTAGCATGTTACCTCCAGCCAAACAACTCGTCACCATTTCTGGATACTGTCAGTATCGCAAGTACTTTATGACAACCAGAAAAAATTGTCAGTCAGTCCGACGAGAGGTTGTTAGTCTTCAAGCAAAATACTGGCATATAATCAAGTCTCCACCACCCAAGCAAATTGTCACCATTCCAAAAAACTTGTTCATATATAGGACAGCTACAATTTCTAGCAAATATCCAAGTCCAAGGAAATTAATATTTATTTCTCGAAGATTACTCAGGTACATCAGGCTTTGATGCTAGTCTTAAGCTTTTGTAAATTTTCAGAGTACCCTAAGACTTCCTACACCAGGAATTTCATTCTTCCTAAAAGGTTAACCCAAGTTTTCCTGCCCCAGGAACCAGAATCTTCCTGTACAAAGAAGAATATCTTGAAAATCTTGCTACTTTATCGTCATTCCTGCAGACACATCGGGCAGAGGCTGCCCACCACCATATTGCAAAAAGACTGGTAAAAAACCTCAAAATTAGGAGTAGTCACAAATTCGGCCGACTGGGTTGGGAATTTTTCTAGCAAGCACCTGTGATTCCTTCACCAAACCCCAGTGAATAGTTTCAAGACTTTCTGTCTCAAGCTCAAGGCACTGTGCAGATTTATTTAAGAACATAGATAAATCACGGAACGAATAACACTTGAACCACTGTGAGTCTTAAATTTCACAGGCCAGTGCGTTAACCACTTGGCCAGTTGGGCGAGTGGTTAACCGCACTGGCCTGTGAGTTTTAGAATTCACCTGCTATGGGGTCAAGCGTTATTACGATTTCCTGAATCATAATATAGATAAATATAGTTTCCAACACTATAACTCCCAGTACCCATAACAAAAGCATCTTCCCTCCCAACGCAGCGCTGACTAATGCGCACAAGCTTAACGCTTCATTGTAAGCATAATTAAACAGCTTCGTCTGACAGTCAGCCATATGAAGCTCTTATAACTAGCGATTTTGGCATGTAAAGAGACCGTGACACTCATTTGAGCTCCCAAACACTAATAGGAAATTCGCTAGAGAACAAGTTCACACACATACACAGACGGAGAGACTGGACCTAGAACTGGGGCCAGGAGCTACGACTCGGCCCCTGCAACCACAAGTAGGTGAGTACACACCCACAAAAAAGTAACATCAATACTGTGAAAGATTTCTTTAGCTAATAATTAAACAGGAGACGGAAGGCACTGAGTAATACAGTAGGGTTAAAGTGAACCTTTTACAAGGGTTCTAAAAAATATGACAAGCTATCTTACCTCGGTTGATAGTTAAAAGGTAAGGGCCAAGGGCTAGAGCTCACCCCTTTCTTCGCAAACACAAATAGGTAATTTACAAGTAGGAAATTGCTCCCTCACAACAGATAATTCGGCAGGTGATGCATTATTCGGTTGTTTGATATAGTAATTAAGAGATTACGTAATCCTTCTTATCAGATTACAGAAATTAAATTGCTTCAGTCTTACTTAACGTAGTGTAATGTAATTAAATATGGTGTGGGTAGCTTTAACATGGTGTGGGTAGCTTTAACATGGTGTGGGTAGCTTTAACATGGTGTGGGTAGCTTTAACATGGTGTGGGTAGCTTTAACATGGTGTGGGTAGCTTTAACATGGTGTGGGTAGCTTTAACATGGTGTGGGTAGCTTTAATGTGGTGTGGGTAGCTTTAATGTGGTGTGGGTAGCTTTAATATGGTGTGGGTAGCTTTAATATGGTGTGAGTAGCTTTAATATGGTGTGGGTAGCTTTAACATGGTGTGGGTAGCTTTAATGTGGTGTGGGTAGCTTTAATATGGTGTGGGTAGCTTTAATATGGTGTGGGTAGCTTAAATATGGTGTGGGTAGCTTAAATATAGTGTGGGTAGCTTAAATCCCCGTGAATACTTTAACACATACACAAATAACCCGTACATAGAAGAGAGAAGCTTACGATGACGTTTCGATCCGACTTGGACCGTTTACAAAGTCTCTTTGTAGATGGTCCAAGCTGAACCAAAACGTCGTAGTAAGCTCCTCTTTCCTACGTGCAGGTTATATGTGTATTGTTCCAATCACGGTATTTTGTCTTTTATGATCTTTAACACATTAACACATAAACCGGCTAGGAGCTATGACTCGACCCCTGCAACCACATATAGGTGAATACATGGTGTGAGGAGAGTGACCCAGTAGAGGCCAGAAAAGAAGTGGGGCCAAGAACTATGAATCGACCCCTGCAACCACAACTAGGTGAGTACAACTAGGTGAGTACACACACACACACACACACACACACACACACACACACACGCACACACACACACACACACACACACACACACACACACACACACACACACACACACACACACACACACACACACACAAATATTGCTCTTGTCATAAATCCCATTTTCATTTCTCTCTCCCAGCATCCGTACTTCACCCCTCCCTCCTCCATCATTTTAATTCCTCTTTGCCAGCCATTCATTCCCCTCCTCTTCTTCCACTGCTTCGTTATCATTCTCACGTATATACATGTGCACCCTTCTCTGAAGTGCCTCTTCTTCTCTCCTCCCTCCTCTTCCTCCTTTTCATATCTTCCCTTCCCTAGCTAGCAAGATGTGGTCGGGTGGTTCTTCTTCCCTTTCTACCATTTCTCTTTCTTATTCTACCTCTTATTTTTCATACTGTTCCACATACTCTTCTTATTCCACGTTCTCTTTGTATTCCACTTTCTTTTCTCGTTCTTTCACTTCCCTTTCTTTTTTCTAACATTTGTTTTTCCTAGTTCTGCCAATTCGAGCTCTTATTCCATCAACTCCTATTCACTTTCTACAACTTTCTCAGCACATTTTACTATTTAATATTCGTATTCTTTCATATCCTCTTTCCATCACGCTATTTTATTTTTTTCACCTGCCTCCCATCACAAGCTACTTTCCACACCAATCTCATCATCTGTTTTCAACTGTCTAATTCTAATCAATTCATCGCTTCTCATCCCTTTCTCCACTTTTAATTCCTCTTTCTTCATCTTTATTATTTCAAGGGAGGCACCTAGATGCCCGTGAAGGCTACTTCTTCAAGGAAACACTAGGTCTTTCCGAGTCCCCAGCGAGGTGTGTAAGCGTTACATCACTTCATTTCGGCCGGGAACTAGCTCTTACCCAGTTGGTTGGTGCTTAGACAGCAAATCAGAGTAGTCGGGCCTCCTATGCAAACTGCCCCACTCTGAATGCCAGTTTGTTTGGTATAGAGGGTATGCATGCGTGTGTGATAAACATAGCGCACGTCACACTGTAGCTAAGGGAGTATCGATAAAATACTCGCCACTACTGCTATGTAAGTGTTGACACTATACCTGCCACTACTGTTATGGATGTGTTGACACTATACCTGCCACTGCTGTTATGGATGTGTTGACACTATACCTGCCACCATTGTTATGGATGTGACACTATACCTGCCATTACTGTTATGGATGTGTTGACACTATACCTGCCACTACTGTTATGAATGTGTTGACACTATACCTGCCACTACTGTTATGGATATGTTGGCACTATACCTGTCACTACTGTTATGGATATATTGACACTATACCTGCCTCTACTGTTATGGATATGTTGACACTATACCTGCCACTACTGCTATGGATGTGTTGACACTATACTTTAGTGTATGTAAATGAGAAGAATACAAACTAAAGAGGACGAAAGAAGGTTGCAAGAATGCCTGAATAAACTACAGGACTTGTTGAATAAATGGTTTGTAGAATTTAGCCCTGGGAAAGGCGAAAGGTATGGTTCCACTTTCATTGAATGAAGCATGTCTGAGGTTTCATTCTGTCTCCCTCTGCACATGGCCGAGCCTTTGCTCTCTCTCTTTCCCCCTTCTGTTAGCAATTTTCTGCCTATCTACCCGTACTCGGCTCACAATCTATCCCCTTCTCATACCATCACTACAAAAAAATTTTATTCAATCTCTCAGATATTCCATCATTTCCTTCTATATTTCTTCCCCATTAATGTGTATCCATTCAGTTTCTTCCCGATTAGCATTCGTAAGTAGTAGCAACCAAAACTTCTCCATTAAAATCTGTTATGATCAATATCCCCACTAACATCCTCAGTGATCAACATCTCCATTAAGAGCCGTAACGACCAGCTTCCCTATTAAGGCCAGTAATGATCATATATGCAGAGGCTGTCCTGTCAAATTGCCCTTGATTAATGACCAGCCTGCCTGGAGCTGATTGCTTGATATGAAGGACTACACTAGCCATAAACTGCTGCCTACCAGCCTACAGATGACGCTAATCGCTCTTGGATAATACACCTGATATTAGATCATTAATTTGTGTGTCCACGAAAGTAGGCCAATACAGTGATGCATATATAATTATTTTTGAGGGGTGCATCTCACTGCTACTGAATCCTGATTAAAAGAACGAGTGTGTCGTCAACCGAAGTATTATAATTATTAATATTATAATTGTTAGAATTATAATTATTATTATTATTATTATTATTATTATTATTATTATTATTATTATTATTATTATTATTAACATTATTATTATTATTATTATTATTATTATTATTATTATTATTATTATTATTATTATTTTTATTATTATTATGATGATGATGAAGATGATGATGATGATTATTAATAGTTGTAGTAGTAGTATTAATATTGTTTATAAATTAGCATAATTATTATTATCTTCATAGTGTTTATAGAGAGCACAACCACACCATCTACACCACAAGCATCATCACAACCACGAACGCAACACCACCACCACCACCACCACCACCACCACCACCTCAGATATTGTGTTTCATGGTTGTTATGCTAGGCAATTTTCGTCCCTACTGACGCCACGCTTAATTACTCTTCCCTAACGATTAACCATCCAGTTGGATGGACGATCAGCTGATTCTTGTTTACATATCTGATGAAGACAACAACATGGCGCTTCTCAGGTTCCTGTGTTGAGTTCCACGCAACGAAGGTTGGAAGGGAGGAAGAAGGAATCGTGACGCAGTTGAAGAGTTCTTGATCCAAAGAATTAGACTTCTCCCACCGTCTCCTTCCCTTCATTACACTAAAACTGAATCCATTTTTATTATCGAGGTGTTTGGCCCCTACAAGTTTAGCGCTTCCAAATAATAATAATAAAATAATAATAATAATAATAATAATAATAATAATAATAATAATAATAATAATAATAATAATAATAATAATAATAATAATAATATCCAAGACAATCCTGCTTTCTGAAAGTTTGGAAATATAAATACAAGAAACTCGACTCAACTCTCTCTCTCTCTCTCTCTCTCTCTCTCCTTTCATAATGATGAGTTAAGCAACGGTAGGTTATAATCCCAGGAATGTCTAGAAGCATCAGCGAAAGGAAAAAAACTACTCTCCAGTATGTTCTTTAAATATCCCAGGATGAACTGCTCAGCAACGCTCGCCTGAGAGAACGTGGGAGGTTGTTGATGAGAGGGCGGAGAAGAAATACAGAGAATTGGAAAGGACAAAGAGAAGTAAAGCAAAGAGGTATGTAATGAGGGGAGGGTGGTAACGAGGGAGCAGGTACAATGGATAGTGAAGGGTGGAAAAGAAGAGACAGGGGGAACTAGATGTGAAGGAGCTGCAATGAGGGAAGGGAAGTCGAGGGAGCCGTGGAGGAAGGGGAAGAAGACGAACTGAAAAGGAAGGGGAATGAGAGGGAGGAATGGGGTTACGAAGAGAATTGAAGGAAATTGTTGTTGGGGTGGAGAATAAGGCGGGGGGATAGGTAGGAATCTGAGTTGAATGTGGTGCAGTTAGATGAAGACATGGTCATCGAAGAAATGGCTTTAGGGTGAAGATCTATACAAGCACATACACACTAAGCAAACACACACACTCAGAATACACACTAAGCAAACACACACTCAGAGGGAATACACACTAAGCAGACATATTAAGCATGCAGGCACATTAAGCAAGCAGACAGACTAAGGAGAAGGCACGTTAAGCAAGCAGACCAAGGAAGCAGGCACATTAAGCAAGCAGACAGACTAAGGAAGCAGGTACATTAAGTAAGCACAAGGGCTAAGTAAACAGGCACATTAAGCAAGCAGACACACAAAGAACCAACAACTAGACAAGACAAAGAGACAGCAAGGGAGTTTCCCGTCTCTTTATTTGAGAAGACATCTCTCGAAGCACATACAAAAGTATATATGTGTGTGGATCATTCATCCTAAGGACTGGTGCAGGCTCTATCCTGCGTCTGCTAATCGGAAAATAAATCTAGTCACCTAACTCGCCACAGCTTTAGTGATTCACGTGCAGTCAGTGGGCTATAAACCGGACGAACGAACATACTAATCTGTTTCTCTAAACACAAGTACATTCGCAATAAAACGAGCTCAACAAACACATAAACTTCGCTCTAGCTAAACAAACACGTTAACGCCCAGCCACTCAGCAATATTGTAATAATTAACATAAAAAATATGACATAAAACTAGTGACCGTAAAGTTTTTAATCCCATTTTAAATCTTCACATAATCCAGCTTATGACATTCAATAAAAAAAATACTCATTATGCCGGAGGGAAGTGACCTGAATTCATAAAAGTAACACGCATCAAGACATGTTTATGTCAAGCTTCAGTGCGGTTTTAAGCATTCTCTGACAAACCTCAGTTTTTAGCTAAAATATGCATATACGGTACATGATAAAAGAAAAAAGATTTTGCTTACTTTTCCCACAAAAAGCAATTGTAGCAGGAGTTTTGGTAATTTGCGTATTTTAGTTAAAATATGACATGTGTATGTGTACAGCAGCGCGAGGAAACATCAATGTTAAGACGAGATGTTAAGGCAGTGTTTGATCCTGGGATGGCGTCCTGATCACCTGTGGAGAATGCTTCTCTCTCTTACTATTAGAGCTGCGGCCAGCATCTCTGGTTGGGACTTAGTCTATGTTGGTAATTAATTATTCTAATTGTTCCAGCTATGGTGTCTTCTACAATTATTTTTTCTACTAATCTGTGGGCAAACTCTCTCTCTATCACTGGCACTTCTCATGGGTTTGCCTCAGCGATCGTATGTTTATGGGGGTAGAAAGCCAGATCAAATTATTCGCTCTGGAAAAGTTAGGTAGAGTTCTGAGAACTGATGGGGCTAGCGAGTTTCCGCCTCATGCAGGTACTGCTTGAAAAACTCTACCGAAGAGATGCAGGTTGTGTCATGCCATTATGGCACAACCTGCATCTCTAATGAAAAGGAAATGTGTGAAATATTTAACTCTTATTTCCTCTCAGTTTTTACGCAGGAAGATACTAGCGAAATTCCCGAAAAAATAAATTATGTAGAACAGGACGATAACCTATGCACGATTAAGGTAACTAGTGAATAGGTCCTCAGACAAACAGAGAAATTCAAACAGACCAAATTCCCAGGCCCTGATGAACTGTTTGCAAGGGTTTTAAAGGAATGTAAAAAGGAGTTTAGGATACCTTTAGCTAGTCTTTTCAACATATCACTACAAACTGGCATAGTGCCAAACAAATGGAGAATGGCAAATGTAATATCTATTTACAAAGCAGGAGACAGGCCCTTAGCTTCGAACTACAAACCAATAAGTCTTATCTCCATAGTGGGAAAATTTTTAGAATTAATAATTGCCGAGGCAATTCATAGCCATCTTGAAAGGCATAAATTGACTGATGAATCACAGCACGATTTTACAAAGGGGCGTTCCTGCCTTACGAATTTACTAACTTTTTTCACCAAGGTATTTGAAGAGGTAGCTCATGTTAATGAAAATGACATTGTGTATATGAGGAAAAATCAGAGTGGAGACACGTCACAAGTGGTGTTCCACAGGGGTCAGTGTTGGGCCTTTTGTTGTTCACAATTTATATAAATGACATTAATGAGGGAATAAATAGCGACATAAGCAAGTTTGCTGATGACACTATTAGGACATTAGAGCACTCCAGGAAGATTTGAATAGACTGATGCAGTGGTCGGAGAAGTGGCAGATGCAGTTTATTATAGACAAATGCAAAGTTCTAAACACTGGACAAGAAAATAACCATGTCACGTAAAAACTAAATAATGTAGATCTTAATATTACTGGATGCAGAAAGGATTTGGGAGTTCTGGTTAGCAGTAATCTAAAACCAAGACAACAGTACGTAAGTGTTCGCAATAACGCGAACAGAATCCTTGGCTTCATATTAAGAAGCATAAATAATGGAAGTCTTCAGGTTGTTCTTCAATTCTATATATCTTTGTGCCTTTTTTGTTATCTATATATCTTTGGTTAGGCCTCATTTAGATTATGCTGCAGAGTTCTGGTCTCTGTATTACAGAATGGATATAAATGTACTGGAAAACGAACAAAGGAGGATTACAAAGTTGATCCCATGTATCAGAAATCTTTCCTATGACGATAGACTGAGGGCCCTGAATCTGTACTCCCTAGAAAGGCGTAGAATTAGGGGTGATATGATTGAGGTGTATAAATGGAAAACAGGAATAAATAAAGGGAATGTAAACAGCGTGCTAAAAATATCTAGCCATGACAGGACCCGCAGCAATGGTTTTAAGTTGGAGAAATTCATATTCAAGAAGGACATAAGAAATCACTGGTTTGGAAATAGAGTTGCAGATGAGTGGAACAAACTTCCGAGTACCGTCATAGAAGCTAAGACGTCGTATAGTTTTAAAATTAGGTTAGATAAATACATGACTGGGTGTTGGTGGGTGTGAGTTGGACCTGACTGGCTAGTGCTAGTGGGTCTGGTGCCGTGCCCCTTCCTTGGATGGATGTGACCTGACCTGCCTCGCGTGGGCAGGTGGGCCTGCTGCAGTGTTTCTTCTTTCTAGTATTCTTGTGTACTTCGGCTTTCAAAGTTGCTAGACCCTCCATTTAACTGCCTGAGAAGGTTTGTGAATTTACCTGCAGCACATTAACGAGCTACTATTGGGATGCAAGATAATGCCCTGCTTTCAGAAAATTCGATTGCCTCTAAGAGTCAGTTCATCGCAGTTGATTATAATGAAAGTGGAGCTGGCAGGTATTTGTATGCGACTGTGGGCTCCTCTGTACAAGGGTCATAAGTACCCTAGCACATACGTAGTCTGAGAAAAAAAGTGTCATTATTATGGAGGACACGATATTCTCCACGCAGATGACCTGTGCTTCTTCTCACAATGTTAGGTGTACGATTTTCTTGGTTCATGTGACTGGCTAGCTGTGACATCTACTGCCATCCTTCAATCTGTCTAGCGAGCTTGTGACGACTGAGAAGGAAGGAAATGTGTATATGAAGAAGGATTGTTGAATCCTTCTTTATATATATATATATATATATATATATATATATATATATATATATATATATATATATATATATATATATTTGTGTACGTGTTGTGTGTGTGTGTGTGTGTATGTGTGTGTGTATGTGTGTGTGTGTGTGTGTGTGTGTGTGCATTCAACAATTCCCCTCCAAATATACGTTTCCTTCCAGCTCAGTCGGCACAAACAGGTTATATTATAATACGCAAAATAACCGCAGTGATGAAAATAGGGAAATTCGCTCATTATCAAGGAATAGCGATTATGTATGTTTGTACGTGTGTATATATGTACGTATGTATGTATGTACTCATCTACTCGTGGTTGCAGGGGTCGAGTCACATATTTAATAGAACATATAATTTATTTTGCTATCATATACGGAAAATATATAATCGTCAGATCAGTCAGTAAATGCCATTAACTCTGAATACAATACAATACAATACAATACGCACGAGTCACTACACAGATACAAGAAAAATGCAATTATTTTGGTTGCTGAAATACCAGGTGGAGTCGTTCACTGCAGACAAAGATGTAATACCTGTACGTGAACTGCTGGACGTGCAACGTATGGACGCAAGCTAGATTTATTAGTGAATGATCCGGTTATGGCTGTAAACTACAGTTAACCAAACAAAATCCTACTGTAGACTGCAGTCATGTCTGCAACATCAAGCTGTAAACTGCATCAGAGATGCGGTAGACTGTATGAGAGAGAGGCAATATCCGGCGGTAAACCGCACCAATGATTCAACTTCCGCCTGTGTAATGAAGCCATTGAGACAACATCCGACAATAAACTACAACCAGAGATGCAACATTATGCTGTAAACTGCAGCCAGAGATGCAACACCTGGCAATAAACTGCAACAGGGGACGCAACATACTGTTGTAACCAAAAAGAAAAAAAAACATGTATTTATCCTCACACTCGTGCAATGAAAATTAAAAATGGAATTTGTGTAATATATATATATATATATATATATATATATATATATATATATATATATATATATATATATATATATATATATGTCGTGCCGAATAGGTAATTGGTCAATTAGCAAGAACTCATTTAAAATTAAGTTTTTTATAAAATTCTCTCTTGTACGTCTGAATATATAAGTTTGTACCAAAAGAACCTTAGAAAACTTACCTAACACTATTACAACAAGCGGAATTTAATTTAGCCTAATCTATCTATACATATTTTAGATAAGGTAAATTATAATTTAATAATAAACAAACACAATGAAATATATTTTTTCTTCAGGTTCAGAATGATTTTGCGAAGTTACTGCATACACAAATGTTCGCTTGCCTTATTCGGCAAGAAGAACGTTGCTACTTAAGCCAAAATCGTAAGATTTTACCTATTCGGCACGACGTATATATATATATGTGTGTGTGCAAAACAACCATGTACATTTAATCAGAAAAGATTTAGAAATACGAGCGGCAGGAGACGTAACGAGAGGCAGGAGACGTAACGAGAGGCAGGAGATGTAACGAGAGGCAGGAGACGTAACGAGAGGCAGGAGAAATAACGAGAGGCAGGAGACGTAACGAGAGGCAGGAGAAATAACGAGAGGCAGGAGACGTAACGAGAGGCAGGAGACGTAACGAGAGGCAGGAGAAATAACGACAACCACAAGAGAAAACATCAGCCAGACCAACAAATATTATGAGACACTTTAACTACAGCAATGTGGTGAAAAGTTACACATATAACGAGTAACAGGATAAATATCAAGAGACGTGAGAGATAAGAGAGATAATGAGAAACAAGAGGCGTGCAGGTGGTCTCAGAGAAAGATAACAGTGAGAGGATAAAGAGAAACAGAACTACATTGAAACAGTGAGTTAATTCATGCTCTCCCTCACCGTGAGATGGTAAGAGAAGTAGTAAAAAAAATCCCATTTTCTGGTGAAAGCACTGACTACCTTACAAAGTGCAGCCATTTAATTAAAACCGTGGGTCTCTGTCAAGATTCATTAGGAGAATGCAAATATCTGCTTGGAAGGTAGCAAGCCTCGGGATGGTGGCAAAACTCTACTAGACGAGTTTCAAGCTACATCCTTGTTTGAAGGTCAGGACTTCTATCCTCCACAGTGGAGGATGAC
>NC_091310.1:32400286-32417786 GCF_038502225.1 Cherax quadricarinatus | reverse complement strand
TATTCAGTGGAAGTAATTTTCGACATTACTATGACACATTTGCATCTTTGACTTCTCTATGTGCTTTTTGTCTCAGGTATTTTCCTTTAGTACATTTCGTCTCTGTCCATTCGAGACTTTTGGGTATCTTTTACAGTGTGATCATTTTCTTCCTTGTGCTCTCTTTCAGCTTTGTATAGATTATAGATTTAAGTTCTTTTTCCTTTTCTGTCATTCCTCTTACCTTCATGTCAAGTCTCATAGTCAGTTTCTAGTCTTTCTGGACTAGTTTGCTTAGGTGAAAGCCGCAAACAGTGCAGCAGACTGTGTGATAGGACTGACGTACGTCACATGCAGGGTAATGAAAGAAGTTATTGAGATACCTGACTGCCATTTTCATGCTGACTCACTAGCAACGGCCGTTCGTTGATGTGTGGCTCTGGTGATACGTTTGGTGTCTTGGTTACACCCTGAGTCTCTTATTTGTCAGAAGCTTGTAGCATTTGTCTCCTAATTTGTTTTCCGCGAAGGTGTGCACTTAAATAAATTCAGTGATTATATTTACCAATTTTCACTCAACGATTTGTCAAAGATCTCTTAACTATGACTTAAAGGATTCTCTGTGGAGGATCCGTGATCTTATATGATCTGAGAGATTGTCTTTCTGTCCACAATTCATACATCCTAAGAGATATGCCACAAATCGGGTTTAAATTGTCAATAACTCCAAATTTATATATTATTTTTGTATATAAAATCATTATACGTCGTTGTTACGTCCGGTGTATTCCAGCTAGTTTAATACATATTGTGCAAAAAAATACCTCATATTTTTTAAATTTGGTTTCCATAATGTTATTCGAGTTCTCTTTAAGCAACTAGAAATAATTATAGATTCCAAGAATTTTTTCTTTGGCTTCCGGAGTTTATTATACGAATATATTCATGGAAGCCAGAAGCCTGTGTGTTCTCCTGGATTATTATATATTCCTCAGATCTGCCTCGGTTTTCACAATATGTAAATAATTCTGTAATTATACCTTGTTCCTCCTTGCATTAAACGCTGGATTGTTGTATTAAGTATTGTTTGTATTGCTGTATTACTGTTTGTATTATTGCATTAGTATTATTTTTATTATTGGATTAAATGTTACTTGTATTAATATATGTAGTATTGATATTTATTGTATTAAGCATCATCTGTGTTATTACATTAATTATTGCCTGTAATACTTGGAATATTCGACATTCAAAATGGCTTAAGTTACGACTGTCAACATTATTAATTTAAGTTTTATAAATTGCGAAAATAATTTTTAGTTGCTTTCTATAGAAGAATAAACTGTTTTCACTCATTTATGTTACTGATGATGGAGATTTGAGTCCAGAAACGTCTGAGTAAAGATGCGAACTATAACTTTCACTTTATTGTTATTGATGAAAATAATGTTCCACAAGTACGAAGCAATTTCTGAAGTTAAATGAGAAGTTATCCGTATAGGAAAAGACCTTAAAATCGACACGTCGACTGGAAATTTAAATTTTTAATTTTTATGTTAAAACAGCAGCACCTTCATCGCCGCAGCCACATTATTGCACATACGTGTGGAATAAATTAAAGCTTCCCATTACTGCGCAAGTAATAGAAAACGAAGAGAGGATGCTGGCTGGCTTATAGGGGTCGAGAGGGGTTGATTACACACAAGGTAAAATTTACATATAGAGAGAATGTATGCAAATGTTGTCCCCTGCTCACTACCTCACTGCATGAACTTGTAGTGCCTCAGTGAAATGGAGGTTAACTTTTTAACTCTCAGAGCAGGTGTGGAATAGATTTCGGTGATGTTTTCTGTGTATTTCTCGGGAGGCAGGTCTTACTTCGGTGGTTATTTCGGGTCCGAAGGAACACATGATAGTACATGGAAAACATCAAAGAGGATGCAAAATTTACACTGCAGCTATCTGCTATGAACATTTATCTGTTGTACATGTATCTAGATTAAGGACTATTATGGCTAGGCAGAAGGCTCTCTTCCCACCCTCCAGCTCCTTCTACATTGCCAGGATTGAGTAAGGGAGAAAAAATACCAAACCATAATGAAATAAGTATAAATCTTGGTAACAGATACCATCAAGGTCCTTTATAAAGACACATGAGCAATCACTAGGACATATTTACGACAAAACGTGTTTATCCTGGGGACTTGATCACTTCTAACATACAAAGGCCAAGAAAAAATGAGGTGTGGGAAGCAGATAGTGAACTGATGAAAACACTAATAAAGTTCTGAGTTGACCTCAATATGGGCAAAGGATTTCTCTCCCTTAAGTCAAGAGTCAGCCTAGAAAGGGAGACAGTGATAGGAAGCAAGAGACAGGCAAATGAAATTAGTGTGTGAGTGATCTTTCAGGCTTAATAAGGTACATTTTATCAAGATTATTATCATTATAATCAAAAAGAAGCGCTAAGCCACAAGGGCTATACAGCACATTTTATCAAGAGCGTGTTTAAGATTGGTGATATTTAGATACTGATAATAATATCATTTTTAAATTTATATTTAATAACAATATATTGATAATAATATCATTTTTATATTTATGGAGTAAGCGTTAAATTTGTAAGAGTTACTGCTCCTGCAGAATGAGAGGCAATTAGGTCTGATGCTTGGAAAAGGTCAGGTCCAATTCCCTAACAAAAAAAAAAAAAAAAAAAACGATGCTCACAGTACTGTGGGGGGTGGGGTAATTTAATTGTGAATCCAATTTCATGGAACAAGAGCAATTAACTAGCATCTAATCCCCGCCCTAGTAGGAAAATAAGTAGATAAGTAGAACTGTTGATGACAATGAAGAAAGTGTCCTTCTTGCATAACAAGCTTGTATCTGTACACCTTAATCAGGTCACGAAAGAGTGAAACAGTGAAAGAGTGAAATACTGTACAAATCAAAGCTTGTTTCGCAGCTTGTGCCCGCCACGAGTAGTACATACAAAAGAGTCTATGTATTGTGACCGACAGTTTTTTTTTTTCTTACTCGCCGGTACTCTCCCGGCCCGGATCTTTTCCAAGTAGTGGTGGCCCGGTCTTGGCTCCCTATCTGGGGAGTATCTCGAGACCTAAGTCTCCCATGGGAGGAGGCACAAGTACCCCCTCATCTTTGGGACCAAGTGTCCCCAGGCCTAGCCACAGTCCCCGCCCTCACGGGGCTCGTAGGGAGAAGCTAGGCCACAGTTTTGTCGATAAAATTTAGACTCATTTCTTTGGGAAGTTTCATGCTGAGCTGAGAGTGTTTGTGGTATCTCGTTTTAATAATAATATTAATAAAAATAATAATAATACTATTATGATTATAATTATATAATAATAATAGAATTAATAATAATAATAATAATAATAATAATAATAATAATAATAATAATAATAATAATAATAATAATAATAATATTAATGATAACATTAGTATTATTATTACATTTCTTTTCGGTATATTATTAGTTATTCGTTAGTTTTCCTTCAAATGTGAGTTCTTCTTCACACGTATTGTTTTACTGGCCAAATATCCTATTAGTGGGATGGATTGTGAAAGACCTGCCTAGAATGGGCCAACAGGCCTGCTGTAGTGTTCCTCCTTTCTTATGGAAATATAAACACCTAAGCCTCCTAGATCTCCAGACTGAGCTTCTGGAGATCATGGCCAAGAGCCCCCTGCCACGGCTCCTGCCACGAACACGGCTCCACGGTCAGGGAGGTTGACTCGACCGAGGGGTAACGCGACGACAGGAGAGGCGATGTTTTTCGGTCGCTTGGGACGCACTGTAAACGCCGTCGAGCAACTGGGAGTAGAAGCAAAGTCTTCGTCGCCCTCGGACTCGAGGCTGGAGGGGGACGTGGAAGACAGTTGGGGTGCTGCCACCGATGATGAAGCTGTCTCGGCCTCTGGCATCGCCCTTCTCGCCTTCTCTTGTTCTTCCCGAAGTTGCTTCAAACTCTACGGGACAACTGTTCACTTAAATTACAAGAGAAAACGGTACTATATATAGGGGAGACTTCTAAAAGTTATGTAAAGGAAACTGGGTTCATTAAAATAAACTCATTAACGTATTGTGGACCAGTGCAGATGGAACAACAAAAATGAGTGAGAAGTGGCATGAACGAATCATGGAGGCATTTCCAGACATTATAGCACTCAGAGAGAGAGAGATAGAGAGAGAGAGAGAGAGAGAGACAGCAAAAAAGAGACGCGTAAAGAACAACTCACGACCGAAAGAAAAATACATATATGATCCGCTCTTTCGGATTCATCTGACGAATCAAAGACGTAACTGTTGAAAACAAGCTTAGGCAACGTCAAAACAAGGGGATTGAAGAGTATTAAAGGTGAGAGAGAGAGAGAGAGAGAGAGAGAGAGAGAGAGAGAGAGAGACATTCAAATTCTGCTAAACAGACTTGATCATAACAGAGAAGTAGCAGTCTCTCTCTCTCTCTCTCTCTCTCTCTCTCTCTCTCTCTCTCTCTCTCTCTCTCTCTCTCTCTCTCTCTCTCTCTCTCTCTCTCTCTCTCTCTCTCTCTCTCTCTCTCTCTCTCTCTCTCTCTCATACTCTCTCTCTCTCTCCTCTACTCCTTGCAACTCGTACAGTAAGCTAGAAAAAATTTTTGAAGTAGCAGCATGCCGAAGTAAAAATTTTACGTGGAAAGTAACAGAAAACAGAAATGCTGAACCTGTTCATACTTTTACTGCTTCTACCAACCCTTGCAAAACCCTGTGTAAAAAAAAATGCCACTACACGCAGCTAGATAGGCCATTCTACTATCGCTTCATCGAGCCTTGTTAAACTATAAGCAAAAAAGTATATTTAGATTTTTCTTTAAGTTTCATGAATTATATATACACACACACACACACACACACACACACACACACACACACACACACACACACACACACACACACACACACACACACACACACACACACACACACACACACACACACACAGAAAGACAAGAGAGAGAGGGGTGGGTGGATTGCATTTTCTTGGACTGCAAGAAGACGTTTGACACAGTTCCACACAAGAGATTGGTGCAAAAACTGGAGGACCAAGCAGGGATAACAGGGAAGGCACTACAATGGATCAGGGAATACTTGTCAGGAAGACAGCAGCTAGTCATGGTACGTGGCGAGGTGTCAGAGTGGGCACCTGTGACCAGCGGGGTCCCGCAGGGGTCAGTCCTAGGACCAGTGCTGTTTCTGGTATTTGTGAACGACATGACGGAAGGAATAGACTCTGAGGTGTCCCTGTTTGCAGATGACGTAAAGTTGATGAGAAGAATTCACTCGATCGAAGACCAGGCAGAACTACAAAGGGATTTGGACAGGCTGCAGACCTGGTCCAGCAATTGGCTCCTGGAGTTCAATCCCACCAAGTGCAAAGTCATGAAGATTGGGGAAGGGCAAAGAAGACCGCAGACGGAGTACAGTCTAGGGGGCCAGAGACTACAAACCTCACTCAAGGAAAAAGATCTTGGGGTGAGTATAACACCAGGCACATCTCCTGAAGCGCACATCAACCAAATAACTGCTGCAGCATATGGGCGCCTAGCAAACCTCAGAACAGCATTCCGACATCTTAATAAGGAATCATTCAGGACCCTGTATACCGTGTACGTTAGGCCCATATTGGAGTATGCAGCACCCGTTTGGAACCCACACCTAGCCAAGCACGTAAAGAAACTAGAGAAAGTGCAAAAGTTTGCAACAAGACTAGTCCCAGAGCTAAGAGGTATGTCCTACGAGGAGAGGTTAAGGGAAATCAACCTGACGACACTGGAGGACAGGAGAGATAGGGGGGACATGATAACAACATACAAAATACTGAGAGGAATTGACAAGGTGGACAAAGACAGGATGTTCCAGAGATTGGACACAGTAACAAGGGGACACAGTTGGAAGCTGAAGACACAGATGAATCACAGGGATGTTAGGAAGTATTTCTTCAGCCACAGAGTAGTCAGTAAGTGGAATAGTTTGGGGAGCTATGTAGTGGAGGCAGGATCCATACATAGCTTTAAGCAGAGGTATGATAAAGCTCACGGCTCAGGGAGAGTGACCTAGTAGCGATCAGTGAAGAGGCGGGGCCAGGAGCTCGGACTCGACCCCCCGCAACCTCAACTAGGTGAGTACAACTAGGTGAATACACACACACACACACACACACACACACACATATATATATATATATATATATATATATATATATATATATATATATATATATATATATATATATGTATATATGTATATATATATATATATGTATATATATATATGTATATATGTATATATATATATATATGTATATATGTATATATATATGTATATATATGTATATATATATATATATATATATATATATATATATATATATATATATATATATATATATATATATATATATATATATATATATGTGTGTGTGTGTGTGTGTGTGTGTGTATTTCTTTCTTTCAACACACCAGCCGTAACCCACCGAGGCGGGGTGGCCCAAAAGGTAAAACGAAAGTTTCTCCTTTTACATTTAGTAATATATACAGGAGAAGGGGTTACTAGCCCCTTGCCCCCGGCATTTTAGTCGCCTCATACGTCACACATGGCTTACGGAGGAAGAATTCTGTTCCACTTCCCCATGGAGATAAGAAGAATTAAACAAGAACAAGAACTAGAAAGAAAATAGAAGAAAACCCAGAGGGGTGTGTATATATATATGCTTGTACATGTATGTGTAGTGTGACCTAAGTGTAAGTAGAAGTAGCAAGACGTACCTGAAATCTTGCATGTTTATGAGACAGAGAAAAGGACAACAGCAATCCTACCATCATGTAAGACAATTACAGGCTTTCGTTTTACACTCACTTGGCAGGATGGTAGTACCTCCCTGGGTGGTTGCTGCCTACCAACCTATTACGTAGGGTATATATATATATATATATATATATATATATATATATATATATATATATATATATATATATATATATATATATATATATATATATATATATATATATATATATATATATATATATATATATATATATATATATATATATATATATATATATATATATATATATATATATATATATACAGGCAATACAAGTAAACAGGTGATATCACAGAACAACCACTGTGAAAAAATAGTGAAATTCCAAGTGCTTTCGTGACTTCTCACATTATCAAAGAACTATAAAAAAAACAAAATATCAACAGGAAAGCAAATAAACGGGCAAGACTAGACCTCACAATCACGTCACGACAACAAGACTACACTTCACAGTCGCGTGACAACACCCGACTCTGTAAAACACACCTAATAGCATCTTATCTGAAGAACTTGTTAATTGCGATTTATCATTACAGTTCCTACTATCATTAAACTTATTAAACTTTGTATTGTTGATGCAACATTTGTGATTAATGATGAGTTTTACACTCAGAAGTTTGGTATGCAATGGGAAATCCTCTCTCACCTGTTCTTAGCAATTTATGCATGGAATTTTTTTGCGACACGCTTGTTTAACACAGTTCTTCCTAATAGAACTAACTGGTATAGATATGTTGATGATATTTTGTGTTTTATGCCTAAAAATACAGATATAAACAATTTCCTTGTTAAATTATATGGTTTAGCTCATTCTATTAATTGTTCTGCGAGTTCAAAGAAAATAACTCATTGTCTTTTCTAGATGTTTTAATTAGTAAAGGTAACAATGATTTTAAATTTAAAATTTACAGAAAACCAACTAATAACTGTTTCTATGTACACTATTATTCTTCACATCAAGACAGAGTTAAACTTGGAAAAGGCCCGGGCCGGGAGAATACCGGCGAATCTTTAATAATAATAATGTCGGTATTCTCACCAATGTTTTTGAGAGCTTTTCGTATTTGTAGACCAGAATTCATAGATGAAGAAATATCCAAAACTTATGAAATAGCTGATGATCTAAAATACCAAAGAAACTTAATTGATAAACCTTTTAAAATTGCTAGAAATACTTTTTACAATCCAGAAAGGAACAACCGACCTTATTCAATTAAAAATATGTTGGTTCTCCCTTACCATGAAAACTTGGTTTATATGACGTCTCTTCTTGAGACTTTTAATATCAAAGTTGTATTTAAAAATCTTGATTCAGTAAAAAACTTTTGATAAAGAATTCCCCCCAAAATGCTGACGGATGTGTCTATAAGATTCCTTGTAAAATTTGCGATAAAGTTTATTACGGTCAAACTGGTAAAAGTCTCGAAGTAAGATTAAAGCAACATAAATATAGCATTAGAACTGGACAAAATTCTAATGCTATATTTTTTCACGTGAGAGATTTTAACCATTTTAACTTTCAAAAGGCAGAGAAAGTTGTATTAAGCACGTCCATGATCGACAGGAATATAATTGAATCATGTTTTATAAAAAGCAGTTTTGAAAATAATACGAATATTTCTTTTGGTTTATATGAATTGAACTCATATATAATTGATACAATTTGGGAAAAACTTAATGATACATTAGACAAGTAAAAATTTGTAATGCTTGGGTAGAGTATGAGGTGTGTTTCAAAAAGTTGGGTGTTGTCACTCCATTGTGGAATGTAGTCTTGTTGCTGTGACGTAATTATGAGGTGTAGTCATGCCCGTTTACATGCCTTCCTGTTGGTGCTTTCTTTTTTATAGTTCTTAGATAATGTGAGAAGTCACGAAAGCGCTTGGAATTTCACTATTTTTTTCCCAGTGGTTGTTCTGTATATATATGTATTTTTTTTTCAACAAGCCGGCCGTCTCCCACCGAGGCAGGGTGACCCAAAAAAGAAAGAAAATCCCCAAAAAGAAAATACTTTCAACATCATTCAACACTTTCACCACACTCACACATTATCACTGTTTTTGCTGAGGTGCTCAGAATACAACAGTTTAGAAGCATACACATGTAAAGATACACAACATATCCCTCCAAACTGCCAATATCCCAAACTCCTCCTTTAAAGTGCAGGCATTGTACTTCCCATTTCCAGGACTCAAGTCCGACTATATGAAAATAACCGGTTTCCCTGAATCCCTTCACTAAATATTACCCTGCTCACACTCCAACAGATCGTCAGGTCCCAAGTACCATTCGTCTCCATTCACTCCTATCTAACACGCTCATGCACGCTTGCTGGAAGTCCAAGCCCCTTGCCCACAAAACCTCCTTTACCCCCTCTCTCCAACCCTTTCGAGGACGACCCCTAACCCTCCTTCCTTCCCCTATAGATTTATATGCTTTCCATGTCATTCTACTTTGATCCATTCTCTCTAAATGACCAAACCACCTCAACAACCCATCTTCTGCCCTCTGACTAATACTTTTATTAACTCCACACCTTTTCCTAATTTCCACGCTCCGAATTTTCTGCATAATATTTACACCACACATTGCCCTTAAACAGGACATCTCCACTGCCTCCAACCGTCTCCTCGCTGTTGCATTTACCACCCAAGCTTCACACCCATATAAGAGTGTTGGTACTACTATATTTTCATACATTCCCTTCTTTGCCTCCATAGATAACGTTTTTTGACTCCACATATACCTCAACGCACCACTCACTTTTTTTCCCTCATCAAATCTATGATTAACCTCATCCTTCATAAATCCATCCGCCGACACGTGAACTCCCAAGTATCTGAAAACATTCACTTCTTCCATACTCCTCCTCCCCAATTTGATATCCAATTTTTCTTTATCTAAATCATTTGATACCCTCATTACCTTACTCTATGTTCACTTCCAACTTTCTACCTTTACACACTTTCCCAAACTCATCCACTAACCTTTGCAATTTTTCTTTAGAATCTCCCATAAGCACAGTATCATCAGCAAAAAGTAACTGTGTCAATTCCCATTTTGAATTTGATTCCCCAAAATTTAATCCCACCCCTCTCCCGAACACCCTAGCATTTACTTCCTTTACAACCCATCTATAAATATATCTATAAATAAATTAAACAACAATATATATATATATATATATATATATATATATATATATATATATATATATATATATATATATATATATATATATATACATATATATATATATATATATATATATATATATATATATATATATATATATATATATATATATATATATATATATATATATGTGTGTGTGTGTGTGTGTGTGTGTGTGTGTGTGTGTGTTCTGGGAAAGGTTAACGCCATTATTACCATGTGGAGATAAGCTCTGGTAAATTTGATTTAAATCCGTTTTCATTTCAGTTTACGTCAGATTACTTGAAAAATCCTCTTCTGCTCTCCCTCAAACTTTCATCACTCGTGTATCCTGCTAAGAGGAAGGTTGGAACTGTTATTGAAGTGTACAGGTGCCAATTTGACAATTTTAGTTCTTAAAGGGGTGTTGTAATATTTCCCAGTGAAATAAATTGGGTATGTTTGTAAGGAAAGGGTTTAAGCTTCAGTGGCTGATGCTCCTTATAGAACATAAGAAAGGAGGAACACTGCAGCAGGTCTACTGGCCCATACGAGGCATGTCCTTCTCAAACCCAAGCCCATTAACAAAAAATATTTTGCTTAGCTGAGTTTCAATGCTACCGAAAGAGCCAGGAAAGTTAGCAGGCTTTAATAGAGTTTTGTGCAAACACTATCGACTTCCAACTTCCAGCGATGGCGTGTTTTTCGTCCCTCAACAGAATATTGGTACAAATTCTAATATTCTGACCGGCTTCAAACACATTAAAGATTCTTGTATTATAGAGAAAATCTGATATTTAATTTCGGCGATGTAGTTCCTGATGTGCCATTTTTATTAAAGAGACCTAGAAAATTAAAAAAGAAAATGGTTTTCTTTTGAAAATTTGTGAATGTCTATCAAACTCTGCTTCAAAATTTCAAAATTTCAATGCTAATATCTTGGGAATGCAACTTCTGAACAGCTACAAATTTATAGTGAAGTTTGGGATAACTGGATCTGTGAGATAAATACAGAATG
Source organism: Cherax quadricarinatus (assembly GCF_038502225.1). NCBI lineage: Eukaryota > Metazoa > Arthropoda > Malacostraca > Decapoda > Parastacidae > Cherax > Cherax quadricarinatus. The sequence goes on along the minus strand of NC_091310.1, from coordinate 32,406,753 downwards.
ACTTCTCAGGTTATACCTGGGGTATACCTGGAGAGGGTTTCAGGAGTCAACGCCCCCGTGGCCCAATCTGAGACCAGGCCTCGTGGTGGATCAGGGTCTGATCAACCAGGCCGTTACTGCTGGCCGCACGCAAACTGACATACGGACAACAGCCCGGCTGGTCAGGTACAGACTTTAGGTACCTGTCCAGCGCCTTGTTGAAGACAGCCAGGGATCTAGCTTTAAATTTTCAAAATTTGTGCAACGCATTGGAAGATTCGCAGTGATTTTTAGGCTCTGCGTCTGCTAGTCTACCAGTTAATGAAATGACGTTTCGGATTCAAGAAGACAATAGTCAAAAGTTGCAAAACAAGGTTCTATTGACGGAACGTCTCGCTCTATGAAGAGCTTGGTCATGTCATAACTTGATGACGCACTACTGAAAAGCGTAACGCTGTCCTAATACGAACTTGTTGTTCTTCAGCTTGGGAAGTTATGTTTGCGTATCACTCTAAATGACTGTTGTTTGAGTGCACTCAGTTTTCCTAATATCTTATAAGTTTGAATTAGATTTCTTCTCCGTATCCTTTGGAAAAAAAAATATTTCTTGAGTCTGTCTTCAAAGGACTTATTACCTACTGATGGTAATATTTCAGTAGCCCTTATTTGCATATTCTTCAGTTTCTCTTTGTCTTTTAAGTTATTCTGAGAGAGGATTTTTATAATGTTTTGAAGATGCAGTCTTAATAGAGGCGAACCTTTTTTATTAATTATATTGAGAATAATTTTTATTTTGTTTTCTTTAATGTTTGTTAGCAATAAAAAGAGGAAGGAAGGGGAAAAGGAAAGATTGAGAGTTAGTGAGAGAGAGAGAGAGAGAGAGTAGATAAATCTTAAAAGAGCAAGTGAGCTAGAGACAGAGTATTACTATTAGTGTGTGTGCAGGGGGGAGGGGGAATGGGGTTCCTGTAATCCCACTCTGACATACTTGGTAGGTACTGCGTAGTAACCGCTCATGCTACTGCTGTTGCTACTTCTGCTTTCAGTGCTGCTATTACTGCTGGTGCTGCCGTTTCTGCTGATGCTACGGCTTCTGCTGCAGATACTCAAGCGGACGCTGTTTCAGCTGTAGCTGCTCTGGATGCTGCTGAATATTAAGCGGATGCGTGAGTGTAAGAATTACCGTGATGACAAAGGATAAACTCTTCGTTTGTAAGCTTGTCTACAGCATTATATCGACCATTCCAGCAAAATTAAATGTTTAATTCATATGACATAAGATAACACGAGCGGAAAGAAGAGGATGAAGCCTGAACCGGAGATGATAACGTATGTATCGTCATCTCTTGCACTTTTCTGCCCCATAGCGACGTGAAGACAGAAGGAAAGGAGGTCTTTGGATGGATGCGCTGAAACCGAGTCCCAGGTTCGCAGTGTCGAGCTGTATTTTGTAAACAACGATCTAAGATTCAATCGACACGTAGGCATTCAGCCAGACACTGAAGTGCCTGTCCACTTGTATTCATGAATATCCATGTGTCTGAATGGATTCTCACGTGTGTTCATACATGTACACACACACACACACACACACACACACACACACACACACACACACACACACACACATACACACACACACACACACACACATACACACACACACACACACACACACACACACACATATATACACACACACATATACACATATATATATATATATATATATATATATATATATATATATATATATATATATATATATATATATATATATCCACGTGTGTAAATGGATATTCACTTGTGCTCAAGAATACCTTCGTGTCTGGATGTCCACGTGTCTCTGTGCCTTACCACGTATATGCATGCGTACGAACGTAACTGGATGCATGAGGTTAAATATCCATGTGTCTGGACGAATACCCTGGTATCTACATCCATACCCGCATGTTTGTGAGAATGTTTCTGCATGCGTCTGAACTGAAGTTTATGACGAGAGTTCACTATATCTGAAAGTAGCGAGAAAACTATTATATTCCTGGGGAAGCATTAATTCCGTATAGGTTATACAACGCTTGAGGAATCAGAGGTAACCAAGTGTCATCCAAGAAGATATTTATTTAAGGCACAGCCCACCTTGAATAATGAAGTAACGACAGAAATTCAACATTAATTTTTTTTGTATTAATACATCGGCCATAATTACTTATTATTATTATAATTATTATTATTATTTAATAACGCATCGGCGTTATTAAGTAATAATAATAATAATAATAATAATAATAATAATAATAATAATAATAATAATAATAATAATAATAATAATAATAATAATAATAATAATAAAAATAATAATAATAATAATAATAATATTATTATTATTATTATTATTATTATTATTATTATTATTATTATTATTATTATTATAATCATGGGAAACCGCTAAACCAACATGGGTTATACAGCAGTACCCTCATTGGTCAGAACTGATGCTCTATATCTACGAACAACAGGAGAATTTTAACTCTAAATTCAACACCACCTTGAACCTCGTATAGCAAAGGGATCAGTTATACTTTATAATTATTTTTATTCATAACACATTATGATCATTCTTCCATTGTAATGCAGCGTAATTAAAGTTGCAGCAATGATGTTTATCATCCAGCAACATTTTAGCACTATGTCTTTTATAGCAAATGGTAATTGCCAGCATAAATTGTCTTTATACTCTCTGAATCTTTCTTATTGCTAGACGCTTGTAATTAATTTTGCCGCACCATTCTCCACGAAGCTGTGAACAAAAACTTACAATTACACGTATATGTATATATATATATATATATATATATATATATATATATATATATATATATATATATATATATATATATATATATATATATATATATATATATATATATATATATATATATATATATATATATATATATATATATATATATATATAACAAAGATGTCATACTAAGGCTTCTAGAATGACGCAGTGTTGATTTAAATTACCTTCAACTAAGTTTCTAATACTAACTCTGCTGCCTGGTTCCATCTACTATAAAATAAAAATAGTTCTATCAGTTCTAACAGAAACATTAACAAAACCAATGTGTTTACATAAATAAAAACAGACTTTTCACTTCAATCTTATGTTTTTGTTTAAGCAATCATCAAGCAACTTGACGCGGGGTCAAGTCCTGTGATTCTCAAAATAATGATTGTCTCTTGGTCTAAACCTTTTAATTATGAAAGTTGGTGAGTATTGCAGCACATCGGAAAGGACTTTACGCTGCGTTGATGCTCTTATGAAGTGTTTTCAAAATTCAACGACTCTATTATATTTCCTTTCAGGTGAGAGTGTACAAATATGATTCGCAAACATACCTGATGGTCACAATTTGTCATATATTTATAAGGTGTATTCTTTCCCTACAGCTGTTCATGTTATATTTCTGTTGGCAAAATACTTTATGTTAAAATTTACTGCATATCTCGATATTATTTCATGTGTAAGGAGAAATGGAAAAGTACCTTGTATTCTTGGTCTTAGACTCGTTATGACCCGACCAGTGGAACTTTTAGTCATCCGCTGGCTTACCTCTCCACTTTGTGAAATATTGTATATTTCATCTAAACATGCTATATTTAAGTTTCTACCAGACCACTTCAATAACAAAGGAACTATTTTTCACTTCATAAGATACATATCTCTCACACAACAATTGTAGTCCAGAAGCCCAGTTGTTAATTCTTGTGCCTAATTCAACATGGTTTCTGTTTACGGAGATGGAAATAAGAGTAGATGCTGCCCTGCGAGAGAACTCTTATTAACATTTTTATGTGAGATGGTTACTTAGAGTACGTACTTCTTTAGTCATAGAGTTGTCAGGAAGTGGAATAGTCTGGCAAGTGATGTAGACGAGGCAGGAACCATACATGTTTTAAGACGAGGTATGATAAAGCCCTTGGAACAGGGAGAGAGAGGACCTAGTAGCGACCAGTGAAGAAGCGGGGCCAGGAGCTGCGTATCGACCTCTGCAACCACAAATAGGTGAGTACAAATAGGTGAGTACACACACATACACACACACACAACCAGCACGGATTCATGGAAGGCAAATCCTGTGTCACAGACCTACTGAAGTTTTATGACAAGGTAACGGAAGTAAGACTAGAGAGACAGGTGAGTAGGTTGCATTTTCTTGGACTGCAAGAAGGACTTCGACACAGTTCCTCACAAGAGATTACTGCGAAAGCTAGAGAATTAGGCACATATATCAGGAAGCGTACTGCAGTGGTTCAGAGAATCTAAGAGGGAGGCAACAACGAGTCATGATACATGACGAGAAATCACAGTGGGCGCCTGTGTTCCACAAAGGTCAGTCCTAGAACTAGTGCTGTTTTTGGTATATGTGAATGATGTAACGGAAGGGACAGACTCAGAAGTGTCCTTGTTTTCAGATGATGTGAAGTTAATAAAGAGAATTAAATCGGATGAGGGTCAGGCAGGACTACAAAGAGACCTGAACATGCTGGAAACTTGGTCCAGCAACTGGCGCCTCGAATTTAATCCCGCCAAATGCAAAGGCATGAAGATCGGGAAAGGGCAAAGAAGACCGCAGAGTATGGGCTAGGCGGCCAAAGACTGCAAACCTCACTCAAGAAAAAGGATCTTGGGGTAAGAATAATACCGAGCACATCTCCTGAGGTGCACATCAACCAGATAACTGCTGCAGCATGTGGGTGCCTGACAAACCTGTGAATAGCATTCCGATACCTCAGTAAGGAATCGCTCAAGACATTTTACACCGTGTACGTCAGACCCATATTGGAGGATGCAGCACCAGATTGGAACTCTCACCTGGTCAAGCACATCAAGAACTTAGAGAAGGTGCAAAGGTTTGCAACAAGGCTAAGGGGAATATCCTTCGAAGAAAGCTTAAGGAAAATCGGCCTGGCGACGATGGAGGACAGGAGGGTTAGGTAAGACATGATAACTGCATAGAAAGTACTGCGAGGAATTGTAAAGGTGTAAATAAGAACGGTATTAAAGAAAATTCAAAACAAAGTCAATAATGAGTGAAAACTTTCTTGTAGATAAAGACGAAGAAAACCCTTACTACTACTGCTACTACTACTACTACAAGTACTACTAGTACTACTACTACTACTACTTCCATTACTATTGCTACTACTACCACTCCCTCCTCCCGTTGTACCACTCTCTTTCCTCACCCCTGTTACATATACTCAGACCTCTTTTCGTCATCGATTCAGTGTGACTGGCTAATGATCCAAGTCGGACGGAAACGTCGTCATAAGCTTCAGTCTTGTAAGAGCGAGATATTTGAGTGTTGTTCAAGCCTCGGTATTGTGACTTTTTATTCCTTCTTTACCGAGTAAGAAATGGTTGCCATTTTGAAAGTTGGGATACAGAAAGACATTTCTGTATCCCAGTACACATATATGAACATGTAAAAAACATATATTCCTTCCTTTCGTCCCAAAAGAGGACAGAAGACTTAATTTTCGAAGCTATGGTACAGGAATATTATGTAAATTTGTCGCAAAGTTCAAGAGAAAAAAATATTTTGCTGATGTACTCTTTTTAAACCAAGAAAGTGGGGAGTAACGTTAAGATGGAAGAGAGAAATTAGGACAAGTACACAAGTAAGAGAGATAGGAGAGTACGTCATGAGGAAGTGGAGTAGAAGAAATGAATTGAGCCGAAGAATAATAGACAATTAAAAAGGGAAACAGAAGAGTTGTTAAGGGATAAATAACTGAAAAACGAAGAACGAGTTTCAGAGAAACAACAACGGCAGGAAAATGCAATAGGAATGGAAGGAAATGAAGGAATCACAGTTAACGAAGCATTATCTCATTGGTGTGATATACTCTGAGAATGATGACATGGAAATATGGATGTATGACAATATGAAAACGAAGAAACGTGGAAAAAGGAAAACAAACATGGAAATATGCAAAATAGAAACTTAAAAATATGGAAACAAAAACAAGGAGTTATTAAATTCTAATTCAGACACTTGGTGTGACAACGACCTACCGACCTGAGGAGAGAGGTTGATGAACTAGGTTGATGAAGTAGGTTGATGAACTAGGCTGATGAACTAGGTTGATGAACTAGGTTGGTTATTACGACGAAAATAAAGCTTAAGTAGTAAGAAAGGATATAAGAGATAACAGGAAGTTAAGGCAAAGCCAGATGAATGGCATAGAAGAAGCTTAGTGTTTAGAAATATATGACAGCAAATGCAATGTGAGCGGAACTAGATTTAATCGTCACTGTTTTCAAAGATTTAAGGACATATTTGGAAATGATCATTACTGCATTTTTTTGTTTATGGACACTTTAATAAAGGATTACTGCTGTCCACAAATATTTAAGGACATACTTGGGATGGATCGTCACTGGCTTGAAAGGTTTGATGACGCGTTTGAGCAAC
>NC_091310.1:32392786-32395286 GCF_038502225.1 Cherax quadricarinatus | reverse complement strand
ACACACACACACACACACACACACACACACACACACACACACACACACACTCACACTCACACTCACACTCACTCACTCACTCACTCATTCACAAAAAAATTACTAGTGGTATTATTTCACAATATAAAAATCCCTGATTCCATGGTGGTCCTTTGAAAAATTTAGTTTGCCTATACCTATTGATAATTAAGGGAGTACTGAACTTCTATTCACGCCTACAGCAAATGAGCTCCTCAGAAATTCTTTCAGACTAAACCATGCAAGTTCTCACACTATCTCTTGCCATAATAATGGTCAGTGTCAATTTCTCAGATGATGTAAATGATTGGTTAAGCATTTTCCAAACTTGGATTATGTGAGCAATTAAGAAAAGATTTACTTATCAGATCTGAAGAAAAATCTTACTTTCTAAAGACTGTATGCAAAAGGAAGAAATCAACAGGAGTGATGAACTCAAATGATCTCATCATGATCTTACCAAACAATGGAACTATAAACCTCTTACCTACAATTCACATTTATTACAGTAGACTGTTATATTATATGGTAGTTACATTCGTGAAAATGTTGTCTTAGGTAAAACCGTGTTAGATAAACTGAATAACTTATGGGAAAAATGGGGTTACATTTCTGGAAGCCCCCAGAAAGCCAAACAACTTTTTTTTAGACCAAAAGATCTAACAAAAATAAAAGTGAATATGTAATTGTAGTTCACTGTCGTGATATGTTATGTTTTTACTGCTTAAGACTACAAATGCAACAGAATTAATAGCATTTCTTACCTTAAATTGTGGGTGCTGGTGTTTGTGGATGATTGTGAAGAGAGTGGAGATGCACGGTTTGGCCCTAATGGGCTGAGGTGGATGGTTGTTGGTTGTCGGCAAAAGTGGATGGTAGAGGTTCTGGTACTAAAGTCGATGGTTGTATTGGAGTGTGCATAAATTCAAAAATGGATCTCTGGGCTCTTTTACCCTGCAGTACATTATACAACTGACAAATAAGTCTGCTAGTTTATCTGCTACATGGAACTGCTCACATGACGGCTGCAATGTTAATTGTTTTTCTTCAGGTTCTTCTTCATCTTCTTCTGTTATGTGGCTCCCTTGTATATGTACATCAAGCTCTGCCAACATTTCCTCTGGACTCCTTTCTTCATCATCATCTTCTTCTAAGAGCACATTCACATCATCTTCATTCATATCTTCAAAACCATCACCTGGTAATCTCCTTGCCAGCTGAACAATTTCCTGAACCTGACTCTCAAGCAAGGAAACACCAATGAAAGAATTAACAACAGAAGGCCATAACTTTCCCCAGCCATGATTGCTTGCCAGATACAAGATATGGCAATTAAAAGATCTAAACTCAATCTCCCGTTGACTCAATGGTCTAACCCACTGCCAGGCAGAGGCCTGAGTTGGGGAAGTATCCCACAGGCAACGCTCCAAAATTTTCCCCTCCTGCAAATTGAACCGTGTTAAGTTAATTTTACGAAGTGTTGCATAAAATTGTGTCACAATTTTTCAATAGGGCAATAACCAAAACATGCCAATTAAAAATATGTAATATAACGGTCTACTGTAGTACCAATGAAGGTTAACCTTTGTAAAGAATTAGATACATATGCAACATCTGGGTATCTTTACTGCAGATGTATATATACTGCAGATATATATATATATATATATATATATATACATATAGATATATATATACATATAGATATATATATATATATACATATAGATATATACATATATATATATATATCTATATGTATATATATATATACATATATATACATATATATATATATATATACATATATATATATATATATATATATATATATATATATATATATATATATATATGTATATATATATATGTATATATATATATGTATTAACAAGTCAGCCGTCTCCCACCGGGGCAGGGTGACCTAAAAAGAAAATACTTTCATCATCATTCAACACTTTCACCACACTCACACATAATCACTGTTTTTGCAGAGGTGCTCAGAACACAACAGTTTAGAAGCATATACGTATAAAGATACACAACATATCCCTCCAAACTTCTAATATCCCAAACCCCTCCTATAGAGTGCAGGCATTGTACTTCCCATTTTCAGGACTCAAGTCTGGCTATATAAAAATAACCGGTTCCCTGAATACCTTCACTAAATATTACCCTGCTCACACTCCAACAGATCGTCAGGTCCCAAATACCATTCGTCTCAATTCACTCCTATCGAACACGCTCATGCACGCCTGCTGGAAGTCCAAGCCCCTCGCCCACAAAACCTCCCTTATCCCTTCCTTCCACCCTTTTCGAGGACGACCCCTGCCCCGCCTTCCTCCCCCTACAGATTTAATTGTTTTCCATATCATTCTACTTCCATCCATTCTCTCTAAATTACTAAACCACTGACTAATACTTATATTAACTCCACACCTAATTTCCACACTCCGAATTTTCTGCATAATGTTTACACCAC
>NC_091310.1:32345286-32387786 GCF_038502225.1 Cherax quadricarinatus | reverse complement strand
TTCGTGAGGCAGTAGGTAAAATGAAAGGGGGTAAGGCAGCCGGGATTGATGGGATAAAGATAGAAATGTTAAAAGCAGGTGGGGATATAGTTTTGGAGTGGTTGGTGCAATTGTTTAATAGGTGTATGGAAGAGGGTAAGGTACCTAGGGATTGGCAGAGAGCATGCATAGTTCCTTTGTATAAAGGCAAAGGGGATAAAAGAGAGTGCAAAAATTATAGGGGGATAAGTCTGTTGAGTGTACCTGGTAAAGTGTATGGTAGAGTTATAATTGAGAGAATTAAGAGTAAGACGGAGAATAGGATAGCAGATGAACAAGGAGGCTTTAGGAAAGGTAGGGGGTGTGTGGACCAGGTGTTTACAGTGAAACATATAAGTGAACAGTATTTAGATAAGGCTAAAGAGGTCTTTGTGGCATTTATGGATTTGGAAAAGGCGTATGACAGGGTGGATAGGGGGGCAATGTGGCAGATGTTGCAAGTGTATGGTGTAGGAGGTAGGCTACTGAAAGCAGTGAAGAGTTTTTACGAGGATAGTGAGGCTCAAGTTAGAGTATGTAGAAAAGAGGGAAATTTTTTCCCAGTAAAAGTAGGCCTTAGACAAGGATGTGTGATGTCACCGTGGTTGTTTAATATATTTATAGATGGGGTTGTAAGAGAAGTAAATGCGAGGGTCTTGGCAAGAGGCGTGGAGTTAAAAGATAAAGAATCACACACAGGGTGGGAGTTGTCACAGCTGCTCTTTGCTGATGACACTGTGCTCTTGGGAGATTCTGAAGAGAAGCTGCAGAGATTGGTGGATGAATTTGGTAGGGTGTGCAAAAGAAGAAAATTAAAGGTAAATACAGGAAAGAGTAAGGTTATGAGGATAACAAAAAGATTAGGTGATGAAAGATTGAATATCAGATTGGAGGGAGAGAGTATGGAGGAGGTGAACGTATTCAGATATTTGGGAGTGGACGTGTCAGCGGATGGGTCTATGAAAGATGAGGTGAATCATAGAACTGATGAGGGAAAAAGAGTGAGTGGTGCACTTAGGAGTCTGTGGAGACAGAGAACTTTGTCCTTGGAGGCAAAGAGGGGAATGTATGAGAGTATAGTTTTACCAACGCTCTTATATGGGTGTGAAGCATGGGTGATGAATGTTGCAGCGAGGAGAAGGCTGGAGGCAGTGGAGATGTCATGTCTGAGGGCAATGTGTGGTGTGAATATAATGCAGAGAATTCGTAGTTTGGAAGTTAGGAGGAGGTGCGGGATTACCAAAACTGTTGTCCAGAGGGCTGAGGAAGGGTTGTTGAGGTGGTTCGGACATGTAGAGAGAATGGAGCGAAACAGAATAACTTCAAGAGTGTATCAGTCTGTAGTGGAAGGAAGGCGGGGTAGGGGTCGGCCTAGGAAGGGTTGGAGGGAGGGGGTAAAGGAGGTTTTGTGTGCGAGGGGCTTGGACTTCCAGCAGGCATGCGTGAGCGTGTTTGATAGGAGTGAATGGAGACAAATGGTTTTTAATACTTGACGTGCTGTTGGAGTGTGAGCAAAGTAACATTTATGAAGGGATTCAGGGAAACCGGCAGGCCGGACTTGAGTCCTGGAGATGGGAAGTACAGTGCCTGCACTCTGAAGGAGGGGTGTTAATGTTGCAGTTTAAAAACTGTAGTGTAAAGCACCCTTCTGGCAAGACAGTGATGGAGTGAATGATGGTGAAAGTTTTTCTTTTTCGGGCCACCCTGCCTTGGTGGGAATCGGCCAGTGTGATAATAATAATATATATATATATATATATATATATATATATATATATATATATATTTATTTATTTATATATATATACATATACGAATGTATGTATTCACCTGGCCAAAAACAGTAACCACTTAACTACGGAGTTTTCAATAGGATATTGTTACAAGCAGCACAAGTGTGACATGGTTGTATGAACATCACCAACTTTGATCCTATTCTATGATCCCACAGTTTCAGACTCTTTAGTGATAAATCTCTCATACTTTTTGAAGCCAGATAGTCCATACGTAATGAGGGATTTTCATTGATACGAGAACCCGCGCAGTATTTCGTTTTTTTTCGCTGACGGAAGATACCTCCAATTCTCAGATCAAGAGCCCTTCAAGTGGATTAGGTCACCCCCTCTCACTTGAAGTGTAAAGAGGACCCAGCTCTGAGAAAAGGGGGAAGAGGAATCTCTGGGTCCAATATCTGGAAATTTATGCCTCATCTGCTGATATGTCGTCGAGTAGCTAGTTCAATCTGACAGAGAGGATGGGTGGACGCTACCCACTCGTGCGTCCCTGTATTTTATTTTTCGGTATTATATATATATATATATATATATATATATATATATATATATATATATATATATATATATATATATATATATATATATATATATATATATGTATATATATATATATATATATATGTATATATATATATATATATATATATATATATATATATATATATATATATATATATATATATATATATATATATATACATGTATATATATATATATATATATATATATATATATATATATATATATATATATATATATATATATATATATATATATATATTTTATATATATATATATATATATATATATATATATATATATATATATATATATATATATATATATATATATATATATATATATTCACAAATACTAATCTCAGGCCGAAGGGTAGTGGAACCTACGAACCTTGGAACAAGGTAAGCAGTGCTGTACCACCGAACAACACTGATCCAATACCTTGGAACTCAGCTAACGCTAGACGTTTTGGTGCAAGGCGAATTCTAAGCATTGTAAAACTCTCTCGTCAGTTGATGCATGCAGGGGGATGAGATGAAATGCTGAAGGCGACCTACCTAACAGCTGGCTACCTTGGACCAAAAACTTTAGCGTTAGTTGGGCGCCCAGGTATTGGGCCAGTGTTGGTTGTACGGTGGTAGAGCACTGCCTACCTTGTTCCAAGGTTCGTAGGTTAGAGTCTCCTTCGGCCTGAAATTAGTGTTTATGAATATATATATATATATATATATATATATATATATATATATATATATATATATATATATATATATATATATATATATATATATATATATATGCAAAACTAAAAGAAGGGGAGTTGAATGATAGTGTAGGCCTTTCGTGTTGCAACCAACACATTGTCCGGTGCATGCAAAGTTGCAGAAATGAGCAAGTAATCTTAGCAAATTTGTTCCGAGGGATCCCTTGTTAAGACTGAGGGTGGTGGAGAGAAAACATTTAGTACCCCAGGCACAACGAGTGCCTAGTGCCAGGGAGATTAAGTATTACAGGATATAGAGAAAAGTTAGTCCATAAGCAAAGGCAATTTATTGATTAACTAGCAAAATTAACATTGGTAAAATACTGGTTATCAATCGGACTTAAGAAATATGAAGGACTTCATATTCTGAATAAAGCTGTGTCTGGCATTTGCCATTGGGAAAAGTCCACAACAATTAAAGAAAACGAAAATGTAGGGCAAACTCGCCTAGTAGGTAGACGCTGGTCAAGCCTCACCAGGAAGAACAACCACCCTAGTTCCTATTTGTGGAACCCTGACACGCAAGGGAATCCATGGCATTCATATAAGAATCAGGTTTCAGACTGCGCACGATAGCCTCAATTATATACGAATCGAGCTTAACCCACAGCTACCATTAAATAACGAAAGTTTATCCTGTTTAATAATTGCAGACTCAAGAATATTTCTTTCTAGCCATAAAGTACATGTCACCATGACCTTCGCTCCAGTGCACTTAGCGGGATTATTACAGACTCGTGTGGAGTTGACCATCGCACTAGATTCTTGAGCCATCCTTACTGAATACTTTTACCGAGTAATTCTAATATTTAAAGGTTTGCCCATCTGCACGATATATGAAAAGTTGCATCCTTGGTACCCATTGATCAGCATACTCTACAAACTCCCTAGAGTAACATAGCTTTGTAGCAATGTCAAAGATTTTACTTAGGTCCTCATCTAAGAACTCATGGCTACACACTCCGTAAGCTCTCAAAAAATAGTAAGAAAGGCAATTCTTTTTTTTTTTTAATCTCTAGTTTCATGATTGGAGTAATAGTGGATGTATGAATACAGATTTGTAGCCTTTCTATATACCGTAAACTTAAACATTCTATCGACCCTGTAGATCAGAACATCTAAAATTGGAAGTTTAAAGTCCACTTCTTTCTCTACGGTAAAATTAAGTCTCCGTAAAAATGTATAGAGGTCCACATGATTCGGTCAAATACACAAGATGTCATCCACATTTACTTTCAGAGTAATATTTCCCTTCGAACTCAAACTTGCAATCAACCACACACAACTTAATCAACCCAATAATGTTCCTATCAAATGCCATAGGGAACTCATGTAGTTCTTCCTCCAGATAACAAATCAGGGACAGGTACACTTATAAACAAAGCTGTGACGTCAAAACGTACTAGCATAAAATCATTACACATGTTAACATTTTGCAATTTGTCAATAAGATCATTATTTTTAATGTGAGCTTCTGAGATTTTGCTTAGTAAAACAGTTACTATTTTTACCAACCATTTTGACAATACATACGCCGACAATCCTACAGAGCTGATGATAGGTCTAGCTGGAAAACCGCGCTCTTGGGTTTTAATCAAATCATACATATAAGGGAGCGTCGCCGATTTAGATGATAACTGTTTAGTCAGTTCCTCATTATCTTTCAGTAAGGTTTTAAGTTGTTTATTAAACTCACTATTAACCTGATCCTACGGATTCTTATTAAGGGGCTCGTGAGTTTCCCTATCCTCTATTAACAGGTTCATTTTACCAATATAATCTACTCTATCCATAATTACTATCACATTTGCTTTATCAGATTTCGTAAGGTGAAGTCTATAATCGTTCTTTAATTCATGATATTTCTTAACAAAACTTCGAGGACAATTAATTTCCACGGGTCTGAGTAAAGCCCCATATACCATGCCTTTGCAAATGTTGAACGTTTCCGTGGGTAGATCCCTTTATTTTTCCAGTTTGCAAAAAAGGGTTGGCAAGGTCGACATAATCCCCTCACTAGTGAGCCTAAAACTCGTGCGCTTATCCTGGTGAGCTCAACACTCGACAGGGTAATAGCAAAATATAGGTTAGCATGTTGGGATCAACAACTTTGTTCTATGAGGTTCTTTAATTTCCTTGCATGTATACATTCAGTTTTCTGCTTCATTATTCTCAAACCTCTATACATGTTATCTAATAAATGATCATACCACTCAAATGGTACCATGCTGAAGTACCTGTTTGACCTTTCTCACTTCAATTAATAACATTTTCCTTCCATGTTTCAGGAAATCAATATTCTTAGTGATTACTAACCTTTGGAGTTGATCAAATGGGGTCGAAGACAAATTAACTAATCTGTTCTATAGCAATGATTTCGGTAATACCTGTTCAGTGAGGCTTTATTCAGCTTTATTTAGAATGTAAAGTCCTTTATGTTTCTTAAGTCCGATTGATAATCAGTATAGAGTATTTTACCAATGATAATTTTGCTAGTTAATCACTAAATTACCTTTGCTTATGGGCTGACTATTCTCTTTTTCCTATAATACTTAATCTCCCTGACACTAGGCACTCGTTGTGCCTGGGGTACTGAATGTTTTCCTTCCACCACCCTCAGTCTTAGCAAGGTGTTCCTCGGAACGAATTTGCTAAAATTACTTACTCATTTCTGCAACTTTGCAAGGTCCTGATGATGTGGTGATTGCAAAACGAAAGGCCTAGAGCTATCATTGCAACTCCCCCTGTGGTTGTTTGGCATCCTTTACCGCCTGCCCGCGATTCTTTCATATAGTATATATGTACATGGTCTTAACTGTTCCAAAATTAAGGGCTGGCAGGCAAAACACAATTAAGTCAACATCATAAAGAGAAGCCTTGGTACAGCTGGTTGTCCAGCTGAGAGAGAGCCCCGATCACTAGCAGCCAAGAATACCCACAGCCCAGCAAACAGCCTCGACGGGATCACCATCTGCCCTTGAAGAATGGCAAGCTTTTAGCATGGGACTATACCTGTGTTTCGAAGTTGGCTGATACCTACATCCATCACAATCACAATGTGGGGCGACAGGGAGGAGCTGCTGATCACAGGGAGGAGTACAAGGTCGGCAAGCAGAGTGGGATCAGAGACCTTGGGATCATGGAGAAAAAATGCCACACGTTGTCATAAAGAGCAGGATTCCAGACTCATCGGCACCACCAGGGATCCAAGAGCAGCCACTTTCATGTTCCAGAGCCTCAGCGTGGCCATCCAGAGCGGAAATGCTTCCTGCATACTGGGCTTGCGTCCGGCTTCAGAGGAGCTGGAGGAGATTCATAATCTTTGACATATTGTACCAATGTATTCATGTTTATATTTTCTGTCATTGTATTCTGTCTTTAAATAAAGTTCACAGAGAGTATAGAAAATAAGGGGTGGTAGCAGAAGAAAATATTCAAACAGCTCCGGGAAGAATCTTGAGTTTTCCCTGAAATACGTTTATTCTATTTTCTGAGGCTGATGGTCCCCAATATATATACAGGGTGGTGGTGCCTCTCTGTATATATATATATATATATATATATATATATATATATATATATATATATATATATATATATATATATATATATATATATATTATTTTTTTTTATTATCACACTGGCCGATTCCCACCAAGGCAGGGTGGCCCGAAAAAGAAAAACTTTCACCATCATTCACTCCATCACTGTCTTGCCAGAAGGGTGCTTTACACTACAGTTTTTAAACTGCAACATTAACACCCCTCCTTCAGAGTGCAGGCACTGTACTTCCCATCTCCAGGACTCAAGTCCGGCCTGCCGGTTTCCCTGAACCCCTTCATAAATGTTACTTTGCTCACACTCCAAGTTTTTCTTCTTCTCTTTTTTAGTAAATGTCTACAGGAGAAGGGGTTACTAGCCCATTGGTCCCGGCATTTTAGTCGCCTCATACGACACGCATGGCTTACGGAGGAAAGATTCTTTTCCACTTCCCCATGGACAATAGAAGAAATAAAGAAGAACAAGAGCTATGTAGAAAAAGGAGAAAAAGCCTAGATGTATGTATATATATATATGCATGTGCATGTCTGTGAAGTGTGACCAAAGTGTAAGTTGGAGTAGCAAGATATCCCTGTTATCTAGCGTGTTTATGAGAGAAAAAGACACCAGCAATCCTACCACCATGCAAAACAGTTACAGGTTTCTGTTTCACAGTCATTTGGCAGGACGGTAGTACTCCCTGGGTGGTTGCTGTCTACCAACCTACTACCTATATATATGTATATATATATATATATATATATATATATATATATATATATATATATATATATATATATATATATATATATATATATATATATACATATGAGTGAGTGTACGTGTTGATAGTTACTAGTTTGAGATCATACGTTCGTTTACGTTAATAAATGTGGAGATACGCTTTTTCTTCCTGCCAGTCATGATTCGTTATTGTTTTCGTTTGTATACATGTAAATGCACGAGGTCGGAATAATTCCTAAACAAGTAATGCTATGTAACATCATCTAAACGAAAACAATATATAATCACTTCGCAATTCGGTATACAATTTGCTTTTACTAAAGTATTTTAGAATTTAATTTCTTTGTATGACCGTTTCAAACGATCTTCAATAAAAACAATTTTTTTGATATCTTTAAAGTTGATCAAAATTCCTTTAAGTTAGAATATAAAACATTAATCGATAACACTAGGAAACCAATCTCAATGTTGCTTTCGTTATTAATCGGAAACCAATTAATAGGCAATTAGACGAATATTTTTCCTGTACAACAATTGCTTTTCAAAACTATAATTTAAGAGACAATACTCATTTCTTCTAATGGAGTTTTGGACTTAAATATTAGCAACAAATCAAATCAGGGCAGATTGACATATGCAAGGAGAGCGGTTCAGGAGAAGAATGGCAGACACGGAAGTTCATACAAAGCCTTTGTAACTAAATTATGCATATCTTGCTGACCTCTTGTGCGTCTGCAAGGACATTCAAGCTGGGTAAAACTCACAATAAAGCGTCTGGAATAATTTACACAAAGCTCAAAACCTTGAAAGGATATTTGACGACGTTTCTGTCCGTCGAGAATCGATAATGGTGAAGGACGGACCGAAACACAGTCTAATTATATCACTAGTTTCTTTAGCTAGTCTGTGAAATATTCTAGCTGTTGTGTGTCGCAAGGAAACGGATACACACGCTTCCACCTTCACGTATAGAGAGGGAAATACTCAATCACACGTTCATATGCATTCACATATGCATGCAAGCACAGAACCACTTACAGATATTACCCCTCCGTACCTCCCAATCATAAAAACTTCATCTAAGCTCCGCTCGCCTGAAATGTCCTCTAATGCGTTTTTGACGCTGTCTCATAAATCATAGAGGCAAAATCCCGAACTGGGAATGGCAAATTTGGCTGATTTGTTGGGGTAAAAAAGAGGCGAGGAAGATCAGAGAAGTAAAGAGGACGGAAACGTTTCTCATAAATTTGTTTTTTAATTTAGGATTTCTCACTCTGTTTCCGTAGGTGTGAAAATTACTGATTAACGCAGCATTTGTGTTTGCAGGAGTTGATGGGCTAATTTCCAGCTCCACAGACTGATTTCGTAATTAGTCTACTTGACAGCTCCAGGAGTAAGAAAATATCTTCAGATGGACTGGTAATATATCTAGAGAAGTCAGAAGTCTTGGGGTTAAAATGCGATGGACTGCAAACGGTTGCGGCAGTTAGTGGGTGTCAGGGGTAAATCTATACATGTTAGAGTTACATAATTCTCATAATAGTTCAACTCGAAATCGCAACCTCTACGAGCCTTCTTTTCTCGAAGCTTCGCCTGTCATCCATTGCTTCAACACTGTTGTTTTGGTGTTTGAAATAGAGGGGAAGAGGTAGGTTGGGGAGATGTTGAGGGAGTTGGTGAATGGATAAGGTGAGGTGTTGAAGGTGATGGGAGAGGGAAGAGGGGAGAAACGGTAGGTTAATAATAATAACAACACACCGGCAGTCTTCCATTGTGGTTGGGTAACACGAAAAAGAAGAAACACTCTCACCCCTCACTCACTTCATCACCGTTTTGCTAGACGTATGCCGACACTACAACTCAGATGTGTTTTCAAACTGCAACATCCATAACTCTCCTTCAGAGTGTAGGAGCTGTATTTCCAACCTCCAGGACTCAAGTCCGGCTAGTCGCTTTTCCCTGAATTCCTTCATAAATGAAGCCTTGCTTGCGCTTCAACAGCCTCCACTCACTCCTAACAAACACGTTTACATAGCCCTGGAAATCCAAACCCCTGGCAAAAATTTTGGAGGTAAAAAAAAAAAAAAAAAAAAAAAATAAAAAAATATCATTGAATGATAAGTCTACGGACACCGCATTCCATATTTCACTACCATCGAGCCCGACACACGAATTAGCTCTTTACCACATGAATCATCCTACCTAAGCCAATAATATCAATAATAATTCTCCCGTTTTCCAAAAGACCCTTTACAAACTTCGTTCAATTTTCCTTTCAGTTCATTTTTTCTAATTATGAAATCAAATTTTCTGTACAGTGTTTCTCTGAAATGTATTTTTCACAATATTTTTTTTTAAGGTTTGCACGATATATAACAACTAAATATTAAAATTTTCGTTTGATACATAAATTTTTTTCTACATTTTTCCCATCGGCATTTTTTTAATTGTTTTATGTTTGGTGGTATAACGAAAGAGGTTTTTTTTTTACTGTTTCGTTTTTGTGTTTTGCGATATACATTTTCATCCATTTCCATGCTTTATACCTTTCATTATACTCGCATATTATAACTTTTGTCATATTATTGTGTTATATCTTTCGTTATTATATCTCTCGTTATTGCCATGTATTATTTCTTTCGGTAATATTGTATTATATCTGTCGTTACATTATTGCATTATATCTATCGTCATTATATCTCTTGTTATATTCATTATTATTTCTTTCCGTATTTCAGTGTACTATATCATTCGTTATATTCACAAATTACAGCTTTCGTTACATTCTTGTATAATATTTTTCGTTATCGTGAATCAAATCTTTCGACATATTCATGCATTATATTTTTAGTTATATTCATGTAATATCTCTTTCTCATTTAACTTTTATTTTACAGTCCTTAATATATATAGTTTGGCATCAACTTGCTGATTTTTTCTATTTCCATTATCTTATGTTTATACCTTATCTCTGAGACAGTCAGTTGTGATTTATTTCGAAATTTAAAACTAGCATATAACTTTCTCATGGTCTTCCAGTTTATTAACCAATTTATTAATCATTAGTCACATTGCACAAATAGTCAAAATTCTACACCAGAAATAAATGAAGGAAAAGGAAGGGGGTATTCATGTTTGATCCCGGGAAGAAGAGGAGATACATCTGCTCTCGTTCCTCAGATAAAGAGCTCTCGAAAAACGACAAGGAACTCTTCTTGACAAGACTCAGTTCTCGATTTGACCTCCACTTGAATTATACGGACTTGTTATGAAGAAGTCTATCTTTAAGTTAGTTTAAAATTTTTTTTATTAATTGTTCATCTAAAGAAGTTTCATAATTTTTCGTTTCAGTTATTCTTATTGAAGTACTTTGACAACACTCGCTTAATACTCAAACATGACGTTATAAAGAAGAGAAAGGCAAAGGTGGAACATAAATTATACAGCACCTCACTTTAAGTGTTATTATCTCCTACCAGTTTCCTCAAACATGGACACAAGCGGCAGGAGAAGCTTGTGTTAGGAGAGCTTTTCACTCTGTGCAGAACTTTATCGTGACACAAAAAATCTCTGTGCAGAGTGAAACGTGTTCCCAACAAAGGCTGCAACTGCAACCTGTGTCATTATTTTCATTCTTGTCGGCAATGCAGAATTTTATCCCGTCGCCATAAAAATAGGAAAGAGTAGTTTCAGGGCTGTTGTCATCTGCTCGTGTCAATCTCATCTGTTTATCTTCAAACACATTGCCAAATAAACTAGCTCGCATGTGCGTATCTCGAAGAACACTAACCCACACGCAACCTCGTTACTTCTCTTGCATTCCTTGTATCGTAATGTAAAAACCAGTCATGGTGTCGAAGTAGTGTAAACAAGATTCGTGGTTCAAAAAATGAATCATAGTCTTGAAATAATGTCGTCACACGATTGCGTTTTATTGTTTATAAATCATCCCATCCATTTTCTAGAAGCAGTGTAACCACTCTTCATAAAATGCGAACCAACCATGGTCTTGACGCAGTGTTGCCAGACGACTCTGCACTGAAGAAACTTTATAATGCCTTTACTAACAATAAAATTTGTCATTATTGCACACAACCTCTTGGATGCCATCATGTTTTCTCTAATAAAATTGCTGGTTAAGGATTAAATAAAACTTTTACGGCGAGGGCGCAACCGTCTTATGTACTAAATTCTGAGGACAATATTCTTGTTATTAAGTGCTTTACGACATGTTTAATACTTATTTATGCACTTTGACGACGTATGTTAACACCTTCCAGTGATAGTGATGGTTCTTGCTTTGTCTTGGCCCACGTCTTCCGTGGCTCCTTGAGGTATAAGTTTGTTAAGATACATCTAATAATCTTGCGAAACATCGCGTTTCTTTATTTCATGGAAAAGTGTACTTTGTTTCTCAGTATTATCATCGTGGAGTTAATATCATTTTCGAAGCAACTGATTCTCCAAGCTGTGTACTAACAGTTTGAAAGGTTGTAGAATGAAATGGAGTTCAATGTTTTGAGCTTTACAGATCAACACTCCTCAAGGAAGGTTCCTTGATGTTGGTGAGGGGCTCTTGATTTAGGGAATTGGATCTGTGCTCCAGTTCCCCGAATTAAGCCTGAATGTCTTACACATCCCCCCCCCAGGCGTTGTATAATCCTCCGGGTTTAGCGCTTCCCCCTTGATTATAATAATAATATAGATCAACAAAAAAAAGTATGGGTTTGTTAAAGAACTTCTAAGAAATGAGGGATAGGAATATTCAAATTGAAGTCTTTTATATTACCTTAAACAGACAGACACACACGCACACACAAACACAAACACAAACACACACACACACACACACACACACACACACACACACAGACACACACACACACACACACACACACACACACACACACACACACACACATACACACACACACACACACACACACACACACACACACACACACACACACACACACACACACACACACACACACACACACACACACACACACACACACACACATACACACACACACAAACACAAACACAAACACACACACACACACACACACACACACACACACACACACATACACACACACACACACACACACACACACACACACACACACACACACACACACACACACACACACACACACACACACACACACACACACACACACACAGCAGATTCATCATCATAAGAAACGAGTATCCTCACACCGCAATAAAACATTCACGGTAGTATTTAAGTCATTTAGTGAACATATTGAAGAAAGTCTGAGTTATGGAAGAAAAGAGGCCAGAGATGATGGAGAGAAGCAGAACACACGATGTTTATGTGAACAAGAAACAAGAAGTAGCTATGAGCAGGAGTGAGTATTAAACAACTTCATTTTCAATATCTAAATCTGGCTATAGGCCGATGTAAAGATATTTTTATAAGAACACAGAATGAATGGGTGCTCATCATTTTTGCATTATGGCAGCCTGACATAACGCAGTCTTTCCTAACCTATTCAAATCTTTCCAAATCTAACATTTTTTTTTTACCTAAACTACCCTAACCTTTCCTAATTCCTTTCTGTGTATCAATGATTATTAGTTTTACACTCGAGCATGGGAGTAGTACATGAGGACTGGTGCGTCCATTCATTTATAATTATAAGCATAACAGTTTCGTGGCAAAGCCCGGTCAAAATCTCATTTCCCCGATTCCCTAATCAGCTTATAACATAACATCAGGACAGGAAAATAGCAAGGACGCCTCTTGAGCGAGAGGAAAGGAACAAAGCGTGTAAAAGCGTTCTCCGTGGTAGTGTGTGCCTGGGTCTCTATCCACCAGTCTTTTCACGAATCCTTAAAATCTGTCACACTGCAAACACATGCGGAAGACATTCAATCATTGCCTGGTTAGCCGCACAGCCAACCCGCTGGTGCACGTCGGGAAAAGTCTACCGCGAATTTGAAGAAAAAATATAAAAGCAGGCACTTGGATGAGCGGGAAAAAGATGGACAAAGAAAATGTTTGTCATGATGTACCAGGACAACCCTCTCAAGCACTCCATTTGTGTTTTTAAGTCGTCTGTGCTGCTAATTTACCACTCGGTCGCAACTTCGCCTGAGAACGGTAGCTAAAATCTAGATAACTGGGGTTACACAGGCACTTCAATGCAATTTATTACATTGCAAAGTTATATAATTTGATTTTTGCAGGAGTTTAATGCAAACAATTTAGCGATATGTTAAGAGAGTGACATGCCAGACATAGTGTAAATTCCTCACAAATATTATTCATTATAAGTGAATGTAATTTACACAACCCAAAACATATATTCATTGTGCAATCAATACTGTTTTTTATGGATCTTGATTCATTAACATTTCCATCAGCCATGTATTTGCCTGATACAACCTTCTTAGCTTTTCAGAAATCAATTGGTTGGATAAAATCTCTCACATGAATAAACAGAGCAATAGATTCTCGTCCAGGTCTAATGCTATATTTATGTAATTATAGTTCAAGACCTTTTTAAGTTTGACCGTAATAATCTTTATACAATTTCATACAAGAAATCTTATCGACACAGCTATCAGGATTTTTGGGGGGGAATTCTTAATTAAATGTTTTTTCTTACTAGTCTATGATTTATGAATTTAACTTTTATTTTGAAATTCTTAAGAAGAGACTTTATATGAAGAAAGTTTCTATGGAAAGGTAAAATCAACATATTTTTAAGTAAACTTGAGCATTACACTCACACACATACACACAGACACACAGACACACAGATACACAGACACACACACACACACACACACACACACACACACACACACACACACACACACACACACACACACACACACACACACACATAAACACTCACACACACACACACACACATAAACACACACACACACACACACACACACACACACTCACACACACACACACACACACACACACACACACGCACGCAAAGGACCCAGGAGAATAAGGAGAGCAGTCGTAGAACCAGAAACGAATATGCACAGATAAGAAGGGAGGGCCAACGACAATATGGAAACGACATAGCAGCGAAAGCCAAATCTGACCCGAAGCTGTTATACAGCCACATCAGGAGGAAAACAACAGTCAAGGACCAGGTAATCAGGCTAAGGAAGGAAGGAGGAGAGACAACAAGAAATGACAGTGAAGTATGTGAGGAACTCAACAAGAGATTCAAAGAAGCGTTCACAGAGGAGACAGAAGGGGCTCCAGAAAGACGGAGAGGTGGGGCACACCACCAAATGCTGGACACAGTACACACAACCGAGGAAGAAGTGAAGAGACTTCTGAGTGAGCTAGATACCTCAAAGGCAATGGGGCCAGATAACATCTCTCCATGGGTCCTGAGAGAGGGAGCAGAGGTGCTATGTGTACCCGTAACAACAATATTCAATACATCTATCGAAACAGGGAGATTCCCTGAGGCATGGAAGACAGCAAATATAGTCCCAATCTTTAAAAAAGGAAACAGATATGAAGCACTAAACTACAGACCAGTGTCACTGACATGTATAGTATGCAAAGTCATGGAGAAGATTGTCAGGAGAAGAGTGGGGGAACATCTAGAAAGGAATGATGTCATCAACAGCAGCCAACATGGTTTCAGGGACGGGAAATCCTGTCACAAACCTACTGGAGTTCTATGACAAGGTGACAGCAGTAAGACAAGAGTGAAAGGGGTGGGTGGATTGCATCTTCTTGGACTGCAAGAAGGCGTTCGACACAGTACCACACAAGAGACTAGTGCAAAAGCTGGAGGACCAAGCAGGGATAACAGGGATAACAATGGATCAGGGAATACTTGTCAGGAAGACAGAAGCGAGACATGGTACGTGGCGAGGTGTCAGAGTGGGCACCTGTGACCAGCGGGGTCCCACAGGGGTCAGTCCTAGGACCAGTGCTGTTTCTGGTATTTGTGAACGACATGACGGAAGGAATAAACTCCGAGGTGTCCCTATTTGCAGATGACGTGAAGTTGATCAGAAGAATTCATTCGATCGAAGACCAGGCAGAACTAAAAAGGGATCTGGACATGCTGCAGACCTGGTCCAGCAATTGGCTCCTGGAGTTCAATCCCACCAAGTGCAAAGTCATGAATATTGGGGAAGGGCAAAGAAGACCGCAGACGGAGTACAGTCTAGGAGGCCAGAGACTACAAACCTCGAACATTAAAATGGTATGAAATACCGACAGATTGTTAGGTAAGACATATGCAACAGTTAGGTATCTTTATTTCGAAATAAAGATACCTAACTGTTGCATATGTGTCTTGACTACAAACCTCACTCAAGGAAAAAGATCTTGGGGTGAGCATAACACCAGGCACATCTCCTGAAGCGCACATCAACCAAATAACTGCTGCAGCATATGGGCGCCTGGCAAACCTCAGAACAGCATTCCGACATCTTAATAAGGAATCGTTCAGAACCCTGTACACCGTGTACGTTAGGCCCATATTGGAGTATGCGGCACCAGTTTGGAACCCACACCTAGCCAAGCACGTAAAGAAACTAGAGAAAGTGCAAAGGCTTGCAACAAGACTAGTCCCAGAGCTAAGAGGTATGTCCTACGAGGAGAGGTTAAGGGAAATCAATCTGACGACACTGGAGGACAGGAGAGACAGGGGAGACATGATAGCGCCTTACAAAATACTGAGAGGAATTGACAAGGTGGACGAAGACAGGATGTTCCAGAGACTGGACGCAGCAACAAGGGGACACAGTTGGAAGTTGAAGACACAGGTGAATCACAGGGATGTTAGAAAGTACTTTTTCAACCACAGAGTAGTCAGGAAGTGGAATAGTTTAGGAAGCGATGTAGTGGACGCAGGATCCATACACAGCTTTAAGCAGAGGTACGATAAAGCTCATGGTTCAGGGAAAGTGACCCAGTAGCGACCAGTGAAGAGGCGGGGCCAGGAGCTTGGACTCAACCCCTGCAACCTCAACTAGGTGAGTACAACTAGGTGAGTACACACACACACACACACACACACACACACACACACAAACACACACATAAAATAATAATGCAACAAATATGTAAAAGTATTTTTTTTTTATTATCACACCGGCCGATTCCCACCAAGGCAGGGTGGCCCGAAAAAGAAAAACTTTCACCATCATTCACTCCATCACTGTCTTGCCAGAAGGGTGCTTTACACTACAGTTTTTAAACTGCAACATTAACACCCCTCCTTCAGAGTGCAGGCACTGTACTTCCCATCTCCAGGACTCAAGTCCGGCCTGCCGGTTTCCCTGAATCCCTTCATAAATGTTACTTTGCTCACACTCCAACAGCACGTCAAGTATTAAAAACCATTTGTCTCCATTCACTCCTATCAAACACGCTCACGCATGCCTGCTGGAAGTCCAAGCCCCTCGCACACAAAACCTCCTTTACCCCCTCCCTCCAACCCTTCCTAGGCCGACCCCTACCCCGCCTTCCTTCCACTACAGACTGATACATTCTTGAAGTCATTCTGTTTCGCTCCATTCTCTCTACATGTCCGAACCACCTCAACAACCCTTCCTCAGCCCTCTGGACAACAGTTTTGGTAATCCCGCACCTCCTCCTAACTTCCAAACTACGAATTCTCTGCATTATATTCACACCACACATTGCCCTCAGACATGACATCTCCACTGCCTCCAGCCTTCTCCTCTCTGCAACATTCATCACCCACGCTTCACACCCATATAAGAGCGTTGGTAAAACTATACTCTCATACATTCCCCACTTTGCCTCCAAGGACAAAGTTCTTTGTCTCCACAGACTCCTAAGTGCACCACTCACTCTTTTTTCCCTCATCAATTCTATGATTCACCTCATCTTTCATAGACCCATCCGCTGACACGTCCACTCCCAAATATCTGAATACGTTCACCTCCTCCATACTCTCTCCCTCCAATCTGATATTCAATCTTTCATCACCTAATCTTTTTGTTATCCTCATAACCTTACTCTTTCCTGTATTCACCTTTAATTTTCTTCTTTTGCACACCCTACCAAATTCATCCACCAATCTCTGCAACTTCTCTTCAGAATCTCCCAAGAGCACAGTGTCATCAGCAAAGAGCAGCTGTGACAACTCCCACTTTGTGTGTGATTCTTTATCTTTTAACTCCACGCCTCTTGCCAAGACCCTCGCATTTACTTCTCTTACAACCCCATCTATAAATATATTAAACAACCACGGTGACATCACACATCCTTGTCTAAGGCCTACTTTTACTGGGAAAAAATTTCCCTCTTTCCTACATACTCTAACTTGAGCCTCACTATCCTCGTAAAAACTCTTCACTGCTTTCAGTAACCTACCTCCTACACCATACACTTGCAACATCTGCCACATTGCCCCCCTATCCACCCTGTCATACGCCTTTTCCAAATCCATAAATGCCACAAAGACCTCTTTAGCCTTATCTAAATACTGTTCACTTATATGTTTCACTGTAAACACCTGGTCCACACACCCCCTACCTTTCCTAAAGCCTCCTTGTTCATCTGCTATCCTATTCTCCGTCTTACTCTTAATTCTTTCAATTATAACTCTACCATACACTTTACCAGGTACACTCAACAGACTTATCCCCCTATAATTTTTGCACTCTCTTTTATCCCCTTTGCCTTTATACAAAGGAACTATGCATGCTCTCTGCCAATCCCTAGGTACCTTACCCTCTTCCATACATTTATTAAATAATTGCACCAACCACTCCAAAACTATATCCCCACCTGCTTTTAACATTTCTATCTTTATCCCATCAATCCCGGCTGCCTTACCCCCTTTCATTTTACCTACTGCCTCACGAACTTCCCCCACACTCACAACTGGCTCTTCCTCACTCCTACAAGATGTTATTCCTCCTTGCCCTATACACGAAATCACAGCTTCCCTATCTTCATCAACATTTAACAATTCCTCAAAATATTCCTTCCATCTTCCCAATACCTCTAACTCTCCATTTAATAACTCTCCTCTCCTATTTTTAACTGACAAATCCATTTGTTCTCTAGGCTTTCTTAACTTGTTAATCTCACTCCAAAACTTTTTCTTATTTTCAACAAAATTTGTTGATAACATCTCACCCACTCTCTCATTTGCTCTCTTTTTACATTGCTTCACCACTCTCTTAACTTCTCTCTTTTTCTCCATATACTCTTCCCTCCTTGCATCACTTCTACTTTGTAAAAACTTCTCATATGCTAACTTTTTCTCCCTTACTACTCTCTTTACATCATCATTCCACCAATCGCTCCTCTTCCCTCCTGCACCCACTTTCCTGTAACCACAAACTTCTGCTGAACACTCTAACACTACATTTTTAAACCTACCCCATACCTCTTCGACCCCATTGACTATGCTCTCATTAGCCCATCTATCCTCCAATAGCTGTTTATATCTTACCCTAACTGCCTCCTCTTTTAGTTTATAAACCTTCACCTCTCTCTTCCATGATGTTTCTATTCTCCTTGTATCCCATCTACCTTTTACTCTCAGTGTAGCTACAACTAGAAAGTGATCTGATATATCTGTGGCCCCTCTATAAACATGTACATCCTGAAGTCTACTCAACAGTCTTTTATCTACCAATACATAATCCAACAAACTACTGTCATTTCGCCCTACATCATATCGTGTATACTTATTTATCCTCTTTTTCTTAAAATATGTATTACCTATAACTAAACCCCTTTCTATACAAAGTTCAATCAAAGGGCTCCCATTATCATTTACACCTGGCACCCCAAACTTACCTACCACACCCTCTCTAAAAGTTTCTCCTACTTTAGCATTCAAGTCCCCTACCACAATTACTCTCTCACTTGGTTCAAAGGCTCCTATACATTCACTTAACATCTCCCAAAATCTCTCTCTCTCCTCTGCATTCCTCTCTTCTCCAGGTGCATACACGCTTATTATGACCCACTTCTCGCATCCAACCTTTACTTTAATCCACATAATTCTTGAATTTACACATTCATATTCTCTTTTCTCCTTCCATAACTGATCATTTAACATTACTGCTACCCCTTCCTTTGCTCTAACTCTCTCAGATACTCCAGATTTAATCCCATTTATTTCCCCCCACTGAAACTCTCCTACCCCCTTCAGCTTTGTTTCGCTTAGGGCCAGGACATCCAACTTCTTTTCATTCATAACATCAGCACTCATCTGTTTCTTGTCATCCGCACTACATCCACGCACATTTAAGCAACCCAGTTTTATAAAGTTTTTCTTCTTCTCTTTTTTAGTAATTGTATACAGGAGAAGGGGTTACTAGCCCATTGCTCCCGGCATTTTAGTCGCCTCATACGACACGCATGGCTTACGGAGGAAAGATTCTTTTCCACTTCCCCATGGACAATAGAAGAAATAAAAAAGAACAAGAGCTATTTAGAAAAAGGAGAAAAGTATCAGGGAAAAAAAGGATTTTTGTGTGGATGCTGTGAAATAGTTTAGTGATGTTCACACTTCAACAAACACAGGGAATGTTTCAATCACACTGATATAACTCCACGCACAAGTAAAGGATCAATAGCCAAACAATGTAGAGTGCAGGCACAGGCATCGCCACGACTGATTCACACATCGTCGACGAACTTCCGTCGAAGGCAACATACTGACAAATCCCATTTCACTTTGATACATATTTTGCTTTTGCATATTGCAACATTCTGCCGTCTCGAAAATGCTTTTTTCACGGGGCAATGTGCGAGTGTAGCAGTGTGTGTGTGTGTGTGTGTGTGTGTGTGTGTGTGTGTGTGTGTGTGTGTGTATGTGTGTGTACTCACCTATTTGTGGTTGCAGGGGTCGATACATAGCTCCTGGCCTGCCTCATCATTAGTCGCTAATAAATTCTCTCTCTCCCTGCTGCATGAGCATTATCTTACCTCGTCTTAAAACTATGTATGGTTCCTGCCTCCATTACGTCTCTTGCCAGACTATTCCGCTTCCTGACAACTCTATGACTAAAGAAATACTTCCTAACATCTCTTTGACTCATCTGAGTCATCAACTTCCATTGTTTCTGTGTCCTTTCTCTGAAACATCCTGTTTCTGTCCACCTTGTCAATTCCTCGCAGTATTTTCTATATCGTTTTCATATATCCCCTAACCATCCTGTCCTCCAGGTTCGTCAGGCAGATTTCCCTTAACCTTTCTTCGTTGGACATATCCCTTAGCTCTGGAACTAGCCTTGTTGCAATTCTTTGCACCTTCTCTAATTTCTTGACGTGCTTGATCAGGTGTGGGTTTCAAACTGGTACTGTATACTCCAGTATGGGCCTGACGTACACAGAGAACAGAGTCTTGAACGATTCATTACTGAGGTATCGGAACCTTATTCTCAGGTTTGCCAGACGCCCATATGCTGCAGCAGTTATTTGGTTGATGTGCTCCTTGGAGATGTGCTCGGTATTATACACACCCAAGATCCTTTTCCTTTGAGTGAGATTAGCAGTGGTTGGGATTCTTCTGTGAGTGGTTCTGTAGGAAGTTGTGTTTGCTCTTGTTCTGAGTCTGGGTTCTCCTGCTCATCTCTGAGCTTGCCTTTCGTTCCTCCTTGCGTCTTTGAACTCTCTCTTTCAGTTTCTGCCTCTCTTCGTGTATTCTGTCTCGGTCGAGGTACACCCAATGGTACTTCTGCATGTACCTTAGTCGTGCTTTATCCTGCAGGTGCCTGTTTCGGGCAGATTCTGCCTTGAAAATCACCTTGAAAATCATCCGCTTGCTCTTTGTGTTTGTTTACGTGTGTGTGTGTGTGTGTGTGTGTGTGTGTGTGTGTGTGTGTGTGTGTGTGTGTGTGTGTGTGTGTGTGTGTGTGTGTGTGTGTGTGTGTGTGTGTGTGTGTGTGTGTGTGTGTGTGTGTGTGTGTTTGTGTGAGTTTGTGTGTGTACTCACCTAATTGTACTCACCTAATTGTGGTTGCAGGGGTCGAGACTCAGCTCCTGGCCCCGCCTCTTCACTGATCGCTACTGGATCCTCTCTCTCTCTGCTTCCTGAGCTTTGTCATACCTCTTCTTAAAACTATGTATGGTTCCTGCCTCCACTACTTCACTTGCTAGGCTATTCCACTTGCTGACAACTCTATGACTGAAGAAATACTTCCTAACGTCCCTGTGACTCGTCTGAGTCTTCAGCTTCCAGTTGTGACCCCTTGTCCCTGTGTCCCCTCTCTGGAACATCCTATCTCTGTCCACCTTGTCTATTCCCCGCAGTATCTTGTATGTCGTTATCATGTCTCCCCTGACCCTTCTGTCCTCCAGTGTCGTCAGTCCGATTTCCCTTAACCTTTCCTCGTACGACATTCCCTTGAGCTCTGGGACTAGCCTTGTTGCAAACCTTTGTACTTTCTCTAACTTCTTGACGTGCTTGACCAGGTGTGGGTTCCAGACTGGTGCTGCATACTCCAGTATGGGCCTAACATACACAGTGTACAGTGTGTGTGTGTGTGTGTGTGTGTGTGTGTGTGTGTGTGTGTGTGTGTGTGTGGGAATGTGTGTGTGTGTGTGTGTGTGTGTGATTGTTAGAGGTGTAAATCAGATGAGGCTGATGCGAGAGAAGTCCGAACAAATGTCACACGGAA
This sequence comes from Cherax quadricarinatus, assembly GCF_038502225.1. Classification (NCBI taxonomy): domain Eukaryota; kingdom Metazoa; phylum Arthropoda; class Malacostraca; order Decapoda; family Parastacidae; genus Cherax; species Cherax quadricarinatus. The sequence continues at coordinate 32,365,760 of NC_091310.1, read as the reverse complement.
GATGAACACACAAACAGGTCACATGTTAGAAACAACCACTACAGTGAGATTAGATCTCTTATCACTTGCTGCGCTCTATGACCCACGTAAATTCAGCGTCTCACGTGAAATGTTAATATTGAAGCTGAAATCTTTTGAAAATTAGAAAGTGTTAGCAGAAGCTTAGCTTCAAAAGAAGACGTGGTCTAACCAAGCAAATTATTACTATATTCAGAGAGTAACACTAAACCAATAGGACTTATCTAGCGCATGGGAATCGGAAGGAAATCAGGAATGGTCTGAGGAAGAGATGGTTGCTTCATTTCCTTATTAACATAACCTTTCATTCCAACATTATGGCACTGCCACCGGTCGTCCTCTGGGAGCTCAAAGACAACCCAGTAATCATAAACAAGTGTGTGTCCCCCACATACCCCAACAAAGACGCTAATGCATTAATCCCAATAGAAAATTTTTATTGTCAATATTAACAGGCAACGACTGTTAATTACAAATTTATGACGCCCAGTAATTACATAAAAGCCTGCTTAAATATGCTCTTTCTGTGTATTTGTTTAGTGAGTCAGGGTAAAATTCTACCAGACGAAATAATCAAGTATTTTTATCCATTTGCATATATACAAGTTTATACATATACATTTATATATATATATATATATATATATATATATATATATATATATATATATATATATATATATATATACATTTATATATATAGTAGGTTGGTAGACAGCAACCACCCAGGGAGGTACTACCGTCCTGCCAAGTGAGTGTAAAACGGAAGCCTGTAATTGTTTTACATGATGGTAGGATTGCTGGTGTCCATTTTTCTGTCTCATAAACATGCAAGATTTCAGGTATGTCTTGCTACTTCTACTTACACTTAGGTCACACTACACATACATGTACAAGCATGTATATACACACCCCTCTGGGTTTTCTAATATTTTCTTACTAGTTCTTGTTCTTTATTTTCTCTTACCTCCATGGGGAAGTGGAACAGAATTCTTCCTCCGTAAGCCATGCGTGTTGTAGGAGGCAACTAAATAGCCGGGAGCAAGGGGCTAGTAACCTCTTCTCCTGTATATATTACTAAATGTAAAAGGAGAAACTTTCGTTTTTCCTTTTGGGCCACCCCGCCTCGGTGGGATACGGCCGGTGTGTTGAAAGATACATATATATATATGTATATATATATATATATATATATATATATATATATATATATATATATATATATATATATATATATATATATATATATATATATATATATATATATATATATATAGAGAGAGAGAGAGAGAGAGAGAGAGAGAGAATATGAATGTGTAAATTCGAGAATTATGTGGATTAAAGTAAAGGTTGGATGCGAGAAGTGGGTCATAATAAGCGTGTATGCACCTGGAGAAGAGAGGAATGCAGAGGAGAGAGAGAGATTTTGGGAGATGTTAAGTGAATGTATAGGAGCCTTTGAACCAAGTGAGAGAGTAATTGTGGTAGGGGACCTGAATGCTAAAGTAGGAGAAACTTTTAGAGAGGGTGTGGTAGGTAAGTTTGGGGTGCCAGGTGTAAATGATGATGGGAGCCCTTTGATTGAACTTTGTATAGAAAGGGGTTTTGTTATAGGTAATAAATATTTTAAGAAAAAGAGGATAAATAACTATACAAGATATGATGTATGGCGAAATGACAGTAGTTTGTTGGATTATGTATTGGTAGACAAAAGACTGTTGAGTAGACTTCAGGATGTACATGTTTATAGAGGGGCCACAGATATATCAGATCACTTTCTAGTTGTAGCTACACTGAGAGTAAAAGGTAGATGGGATACAAGGAGAATAGAAGCATCAGGGCAGAGAGAGGTGAAGGTTTATAAACTAAAAGAGGAGGCAGTTAGGGTAAGATATAAACAGCTATTGGAGGATAGATGGGCTAGTGAGAGCACAGGCAATGGGGTCGAAGAGGTATGGGGTAGGTTTAAAAATGTAGTGTTAGAGTGTTCAGCAGAAGTTAGTGGTTACAGGAAAGTGGGTGCGGGAGGAAAGAGGAGCGATTGTTGGAATGATGATGTAAAGAGAGTAGTAAGGGAGAAAAAGTTAGCATATGAGAAGTTTTTACAAAGTAGAAGTGATGCAAGGAGGGAAGAGTATATGGAGAAAAAGATAGAGGTTAAGAAATGTAAAAAGAGAGCAAATGAGAGAGTGGGTGAGATGTTATCAACAAATTTTGTTGGAAATAAGAAAAAGTTTTGGAGTTAGATTAACAAGTTAATGAAGCCTGGAGAACAAATGGATTTGTCAGTTAAAAATAGGAGATGAGAGTTATTAAATGGAGAGTTAGAGGTATTGGGAAGATGGAGGGAATATTTTGAGGAATTGTTAAATGTTGATGAAGATAGGGAAGCTGTGATTTCTTGTATAGGGCAAGGAGGAATAACATCTTGTAGGAGTGAGGAAGAACCAGTTGTGAGAGTGGGGGAAGTTCGTGAGGCAGTAGGCAAAATGAAAGGGGGTAAGGCAGCCAGGATTGATGGGATAAAGATAGAAATGTTAAAAGCAGGTGGGGATATAGTTTTGGAGTGGTTGGTGCAATTATTTAGTAAAGGTATGGAAGAGGGTAAGGTACCTAGGGATTGGCAGAGAGCATGCATAGTTCCTTTGTATAAAGACAAAGGGGACAAAAGAGAGTGCAAAAATTATACTGGGATAAGTCTGTTGAGTATACCTGGTAAAGTGTATGGTAGAGTTATTATTGAAAGAAGTAAGAGTAAGACGGAGAATAGTATATAGCAGATGAACAAGGAGGCTTTAGAAAAGGTAGGGGGTGTGTGGACCAGGTGTTTACAGTGAAACATATAAGTGAACAGTATTTAGACAAGGCTAAAGAGGTCTTTGTGGCATTTATGAATTTGGAAAAGCCGTATGACAGGGTGGATAGGGGGGCAATGTGGCAGATGTTGCAGGTGTATGGTGTAGGAGGTAGGTTACTGAAAGCAGAGAAGAGTTTTTTACGAGGATAGTGAGGCTCAAGTTAGAGTATGTAGGAAAGAGGTAAATTATTTCCCAGTAAAAGTAGGCCTTAGACAAGGATGTGTGATGTCACCGTGGTTGTTTAATATATTTGTGGATGGGGTTGTAAGAGAAGTAAATGCGAGGGTCTTGGCAAGAGACGTGGAGTTAAAAGATAAAGAATCACACAAAGTTGGAGTTGTCACAGTTGCTCTGCTGATGACACTGTGCTCTTGGGAGATTCTGAAGAGAAGCTGCAGAGATTGGTGGATGAATTTGGTAGGGTGTGCAAAAGAAGAGAATTAAAAGTGAATACAGGAAAGAGTAAGGTTATGAGGATAACAAAAAGATTAGGTGATGAAAGATTGGATATCAGATTGGAGGGAGAGAGTATGGAGGAGGTGAATGTATTCAGATATTTGGGAGTGGACATGTCAGCGGATGGGTCTATGAAAGATGAGGTGAATCATAGAATTGATGAGGGAAAAAGGGTGAGTGGTGCACTTAGGAGTCTGTGGAGACAAAGAACTTTGTCCTTGGAGGCAAAGAGAGGAATGTATGAGAGTATAGTTTTACCAACGCTCTTATATGGGTGTGAAGCATGGGTGATGAATGTTGCAGCGAGGAGAAGGCTGGAGGCAGTGGAGATGTCATGTCTGAGGGCAATGTGTGGTGTGAATATAATGCAGAGAATTCGTAGTTTGGAAGTTAGGAGGAGGTGCGGGATTACCAAAACTGTTGTCCAGAGGGCTGAGGAAGGGTTGTTGAGGTGGTTCGGACATGTGGAGAGAATGGAGCGAAACAGAGTGACTTCAAGAGTGTATCAGTCTGTAATGGAAGGAAGGCGGGGTAGGGGTCGGCCTTGGAAAGATTGGAGGGAGGGGGTTAAGGAGGTTTTGTGTTCGAGGGGCTTGGACTTCCAGCAGGCATGCGTGAGCGTGTTTGATAGGAGTGAATGGAGACAAATGGTTTTTAATACTTGACGTGCTGTTGGAGTGTGAGCAAAGTAACATTTATGAAGGGGTTCAGGGAAACCGGCAGGCCGGACTTGAGTCCTGGAGATGGGAAGTACAGTGCCTGCACTCTGAAGGAGGGGTGTTAATGTTGCAGTTTAAACACTGTAGTGTAAAGCACCCTTCTGGCAAGACAGTGATGGAGTGAATGATGGTGAAAGTTTTTCTTTTTCGGGCCACCCTGCCTTTGTGGTAATCGGCCAGTGTGATAATAAGTGATAATATATATATATATATATATATATATATATATATATATATATATATATATATATATATATATATATATATATATATATATATATATATATATATATATATACATATATATATATCATAAACTGGAGTTACTTCCATTAACAGCCATTTTATTTATTTTTTTTATTTATTTATAATTTGAGCACACTTACAGAGGTACAAAAAAAAATACAGATAAGAGCAGCATGCCAAAGCCACTTATACTATGCATAGCATTACGGGCTGGCTTAAAATTAACTTAAGATTAACTAAGCAATGATGAAATCAGTGAAAAACATTAATGTAAACTGATTACTATAAAGCACAAGTGAGTATTACAAAGACAGGTCATATGGTTGCATGCATTGTTGTAAATTCAGTAGAATGGAGTATTCTGTTAGGTAGTGAATTTAAAAAATAATAAAGTTAGATTGGGTTTTAGGTTTAACATTTATGTGATATAATTGTGAGAAACATTTAAGATATACAATTTATAAGGTTCAGTTATTCAGTATTTATTTGGTTTTGGGTGAGTAAGTGATCTTTGAGAAGAGACTTGAATTTATAAACAGGTAGTGTTTCTTTTATATTAACAGGTAATGAATTCCAGATTTTAGGGCCTTTTATGTGCATTGAGTTTTTGCATAGCGTGAGATGGACACGAGGAATATCAAAGAGTGATCTGTGCCTTGTGTTATGGTCATGTGTTCTGTTGAGGTTGGCAAGGAGATGTTTGAGGGGAGGGTTAATATCAGAGTTGAGTGTTCTATGTATGTAATAGGTGCAGTAATAAGTATGGATGTTTTGTATGGTGAGTAGGTTGAGTGTATTGAATATTGGTGGAGTGTGCTGCCTGTAGTGAGAATTTGTTATCATTCTAACTGCAGCCTTTTGTTGGGTAATTAGTGGTCTGAGATGGTTACTTGTTGTTGAGCCCCATGCACAAATTCCATAGGTGAGATAGGGGTAAATAAGAGAGTGATATAGGGCCAGGAGGGCTGACTGTGGAGCATAGTACCGTATCTTCGATAGTATGCCTACAGTCTTGGAAATTTTCTTAGAAATTTGTTGTATATGTGTATGAAATTTGAGTCTATTATCAAGGTGGATTCCTAAGAATTTTCCCTCTGTTAGCTTTGTGATAGGTGATCCGTTTATCATTATGTTAAGAGGGACATCTGTAGCTCTGTTACCAAACTGAATGAAGTAGGTTTTGTCAATGTTTAGTGTAAGTTTGTTAGTACTCATCCAGGTAGATATTTTCTGTAATTCGGTATTTACAGTATTGGCTAGCGTGACTGGGCTCGGGTGGGAGAAGACGTATGTTGTGTCATCAGCAAATAGTGTGGGTTTGAGTAATTGAGAAGCATTTGGTAGGTCATTTATGTATAGGAGAAAGAGAAGAGGGCCAAGGACACTTCCCTGTGGGACACCAACTGTAATTGGTTGTGCAGAAGAGTTTGCCCCATTTGCGTACACATATTGGCTTCTGTTGCTGAGGTATGACTTGAGGTAGTTGAGGGAGTGCCCTCTTATACCATAGTGTGATAATTTTACGTGGAGCAAGTCATGGTCAACTGTATCAAAAGCTTTACGTAAGTCAATGAAGATCCCCAGTGGGACTTCTTTTTTCTCTATTGCAGTGTATATATGTTCTAGCATGTGTATAATAGCATCATTAGTATTTTTATTAGGCCTGAATCCAAATTGGCAGGGGTTGAGTATGTTTTGGGAGATAAGGTAGGAGTAGATTCGTTTATGAATTAATTTTTCGAAGATTTTTGAGAGAGGGTGTAAGTTGGATATTGGCCTATAGTTATTCAACTCTGTTTGGTCTCCTCCTTTGTGGATCGGGGTGACCCTTGCTATTTTGAGTACTGTAGGGAAGGTGGAGGATTCAATGGATTTGTTAAAGAGTGTTGCAATGATTGGTGATAGCACTTGTGACACTTTTTTGTATATAAAGGGTGGTAAGGTATTTAAATCTCCTGCCTTGTTTTTTAGTGCGTTGATAATAAGGGAGACTTCGTATGGGTTAGTCGGAGCTAGGAACAGTGTGTTCGGGTAGTTGCCGGTGAGGTAGTCATTTGGTGGGGTATCTGAGCTTGGGATTTTATTGGCAAGGTTTTGTCCTATAGTGGAGAAGAAATCATTGAGTCTGTTTGCTGTTTCTGTTGGTGGGAGTTGGGGTTCATCTGATTTTGCTAATTTTATTTCGCTATTTCGTGATATCTTTTTTGTTCCCAGAATTTCTGATAGGGTTTTCCAGGTCTTTTTTATATCACCTCGTAAGTTGGATAATCTGTTCTCATAATACAATTTTTTTGCCCTTCTTATCAGGCTGGTTAGGATTGACGAGTAACGTTTTGTTTGGTCTCTGGTTATGTGACCCATTCTGTACTGTTTTTCATATTGGTGTTTTGTATTTATGGATTTGAGAATGCTGGGTGTTAGCCAGGGACTGTTCAGTCTCTTAGCTGTCATCTGCTTAGTTTTTTTAGGGCAGTGCTTGTTATAGAGGTATTGAGTCTTTTTTAGAAAATTATTAATACATTCGTCAATATCTGTATTGATTTCTAGCTCAGTGTGCCAATCAATGTTTGCTAATGCTGTTGTGAAGTTATTAATGGCTGCCTCATTGTGAAGTCTGAAGGTGACTTTAGTAGTGTCTTGGGGTAATTTACCACAATCTCCCACGTTCACTTCCTCCCTCTTACACTCCATCCCTCTGCATACATAATACTTGCATCTTTTTCCTTTTAATCTCTTTTTGTTATCAAATTTTCCATTCTGTTTTAAGCTCTACCAATGAGAAACAGCAAATCCCTCTCAACTGTGTTTCAAGATTCACTAATCCACATACAAGAAAATATCCTCCCTTACGAATTTATTATTATTATTATTATTATTATTATTATTATTATTATTATTATTATTATTATTATTATTTTTATTGTTGTTATTATTAATTATGATTATTAATTGTTATTATTGACAATAATATAATTATTATTTTTATCTTTAAACTAATATTATTTTTATTGGGAAGTGCTAAGCCCGTAGGGGTTTTCCTGCTCCTGCAGAATGAGAAATTTGATTCAAGGACTCAAAGATGGAAAAGATAGGCTAAATGTGAAAGACTGACAACTCTTTACAGGCGACCCGGCGACCCGACGACCCGGCGACCCGGCGACCCGGCGACCCGGCGACCCGATGACCCGGCGACCCGATGACCCGGCGACCCGGCGACCCGGCGACCCGGCGACCCGGCGATCCGACGATCCGGCGACCCGGCGACCCGGCGACTCAGCGACCCGGCGACCCGGCGACCCGGCGACCCGGCGACTCGGCGACCCGTCACCCATTGCTTCCCTTCCTAGAAAAAGGTTCAACCTCCTGACATATCCCTATCCATTGTTATCCGTCGAACTTGACCATCCCTTTACCTCTTCTCACTTCCCACTGCTCCTATCCTCATTCTCACCTCACTACTCTCTCTCTCTCTCCCTCCCTCTCTCTCTCTCTCTCTCTCTCTCTCTCTCTCTCTCTCTCTCTCTCTCTCTCTCTCTCTCTCTCTTTCTCTCTTTCTCTCTCTCTGTCTCTTCTCTTACCTTTTACCTTTCTTCCTGCTCTCTCCTTCGACAAGACTTATTCGAAACTCCGCCCCGTGTCAAGAAAAGAGAGACTTTCCTGAACAAGCTTTTCAATGGGACAACGCATCGGTCTGTGTAGAGCTTTATCAAATAAAGCTCCAAATATTGCTCCAGAATAAATTCTTTCTCCAAAGTGTCTCTCTTCCTCACCACTGTTGTCAGTTCTCCATTTGGATTCACACAGCCCGAGCGTTCAGTGCGGCACATCGCACGACAAGAGGTACTTACGTTATGAAACTATTATACGGATTATTCCCACACGAAATTGAAAAGAAATAGTCGCGAAAGGTGATACTTGAATGTGTATGCATGCATACGCAATTACAGAAGCACACACAACACTCTGAACGACGCCCGCACACACGCACACACACACACACACACGTAGACAAAAGCAAGGATTCGATCCCTGCAGCCTCAAATGACAACACGAATATACTCATATAAATATATATCAGCGTTATTTGGCATCAAATGTGTCCCTGTGAAATATCACTTGATGCAAATTAGCAATCTTGACACAGAATATATATGACCTGGAAGTATGTACGTATCCACAAAAGATTGTCACAGATGTACAGAGGCAGGAATGCCACTAACAGACATACCTGCTTCGTGGGGAAAATAGGAATGCTGTTCCGTGTATGAATATGTGGTACACAGTATTGTGTGGCGGGGCGCGTGAGCTGGGTACAAAAGAGAGAGAGAGAGAGAGAGAGAGAGAGAGAGAGAGAAGAGAAAGAGAGAGAGAGAGAGAGAGAGAGAGAGAGAGACAGACAGACAGACAGACAGACAGAGAGAGAGAGAGAGAGAGAGAGAGAGAGAGAGAGAGATAGATAGATAGATAGATAGATAGAGAGAGAGAGAGAGAGAGAGAGAGAGAGAGAGAGAGAGAGAGAGAAGAGAAAGAGAGATTTTCTAGCGATAATACTGCTACCATTGCTACTGCAACGGCTGCTACCCCTGCTGCTGCTATTGCTGACCCTGTTGCTGCTGACCCTCCTGCTGCTGTTGCTGCTGGCGATGTTGCTGATGGTGTCACTGCTGCTACTTGTAATGCTACTGGTGGTGATGTTACTGCTGTTCTTGTCGTTTGTGTGAACGCAGCTGATGCTACAAAAGCAAACAGACGCTTCCAATGCCGCTGCTGTTGCTGCTGTTGTTTTTGCTACCACTCCTGCTACTGCTTCTGCTGCTGCTGGCTCCCAAATCCTTGAAAGATTTCGGATAGATTTATATATGTAGGTGGATGCATATGCATCCACCTACATACATAAATTTATATTTTAGGCAACTGTATATTTTAGGCAAATGTATACATTAGGCAAATATATATTATAGGCAAATATATATTATAGGCAAATATATATTTTAGACAAACGTTCATATTTCTGACATCTATTTTCACTGTTCATTATATTTTTATATCCTAGTTCAATTGTCGATCTTCCTTCAAGCGAGGTCCCTTGACGCCGCTGAAAATTTCTTGATCCAAGAATTAGGAATTACGCCCCACTTCCTTAGATCGAATTTAATTATATCGCAGTGCCCACGGTCTGTATGGCTGCTACGGATTGAGCTCTTCTCCCATGAATTATTATAATAATAATAATAATAATAATAATAATAATAATAATAATAATAGAAAGAAGAAGCAACGACAAGAAAGACAAAGACGAACACGAACACGAAGAAGAAATGTACAATAATAATAATAATAATAATAATAATAATAATAATAATAATAATAATAATAATAATAACAATAATAATAACAATAATAATAATAATAATAATAATAATAATAATAATAATAATAATAATAATAATAATAATAATAATAATAATAATAATAATAATAATAAAAGAAATAAATAATCTATCAAAAGTTCAAGCCTGGTCACTGGGGCACTTTCCAACACGACACAATGGGTAGGACTACAGAAAATCTTCACTAATGGTTGTAATCCCTCCGTCGATCGTTACATATTGAAGCGTTACTCCCTACCCATATACTGCATTTTTCTGGACGTTTATCCCAAATATCGTATGGCTTCATGGCGGAGGCTGTCACATGGGCATGCATTACATATGTAATATTCCTACGTACGTTGGTTTTATACGTTAAATATTAGGAAAGAATGAAATCAGAGTGCCAGGCTGCCTCTGTATTATCAGAATAAAGGAGATTTTTACAAAGTACTAATTGAGAGATATAAATATGGACATGGTGTTTCTTGTAATATGTTTGTACACTTTTTTGTATTAACAAGTATCGTAGAACATCGAATGTAAATCTGAATTTTCTGGCAATGTAAATGTTAGCCACACACCATCAAAAATATAAATACGTTTTGGTGGCTACTGTGTAAATATGAGAGGGGATGCGCTGCTTTAAGGTTCATCAATCACCATCTTGAGGCTTTATCTGCCTTGGGCAGGCGATGGTACGGTACATTTGCTGCTGGAACTGATCTGAGAATGAATAGCAAAGAGCCTTCGAATTGAACGTTGAAGTGTATATCCTCTTCGGTAAAATATGACTGAATTCTGCTGAACGCTGCAGTGAAAGCTGCCAAAAATCTTGCAGCAATACGATGCTTCTTCTACCTGCTTGACAGCAGAGTCTGCAAAACACTACAGTATTACAAGTCACAGCAACAAATGATTATGTCTACAGGAGACAGTGACACAAGCAGCATGAAATAACAGCTGTAGGCACGAGTGACGACACGTGATACAAAACGAGCACTTCCTGGAATACCATTTCGTTGAAGAGCATTATTAACGCTCTTCACAGAGAGAAACGTTGCCTTTTCCACAATGCCTCTTCTTCACTATTATGGGCAGTAAGTCAGTTATAATAATAAGAGTGAATATAATAACAGAAAAAGTCAGCAAAAGGCAAATAGAAGCCTGTAAAATGTACCAACCAACATAATAGATATTTTGAGAGTTCTACTCACTTGAATTGGCAATCTCCCATTTCATCACTAGTCTTGACACGTCATACTCGAACCTGTCAATACAACAGAGCCTTCAATATCGGAGATGCCAATGGCCTTACCGCTATGTACAAGGTCCTGTTTTCATCGTTCCTCACAGCGCCCAGCTTCGTTTGCTGATGCAAGATTGCTTTTATACCACATGAGAAGTTTCCGTAAAAAGCTTTTACTCTGGTTGTACCTGTCAGTGGCGTTCCTAAAGCAGAGTTCATTCATTTGTACATCACTTCTTCATTGATGATTCACAAGGAAACCATAAAAATCGGCTTTATAAAGCTCAAGTCGGCTGAAGAAATGAAAATCACTGGCTCATGAATGGCTGCAACATCGCCCTGGTCCCCTATATGAACGCAGCTTAATAAGCTGAGATAAAAAGGCTGCTCCTTGGTTGTTCAGTAAGCTTAGATAAGAAGCCAGCTGCTTCGCTGTTTAGTAAGCTTAGGTAAGAAGCCAGCTCCTTGGTCGTTCAGTAAGCTGAGGAAAGAAGCCAGCTCATTGGTCGTTCAATAAGCTAAGACAAGAAGCCAGCTCATTGGTCGTTCAATAAGCTAAGACAAGAAGCCAGCTCATTGGTCGTTCAATAAGCTAAGGCAAGAAGCCAGCTGTTTAGTCGTTCAGCAAACCAAAGCAAGAAAGTAGTTCCTAAGCTGCTTAGTAAACACAGTTAAGAAGCTGTCTGCCTGATTACTAACCAAACATAGCAGAAACTCTCAGCCTTGTAGAATACAAGCCACAATACCGTGACCGAAATTATTCACAGAATCTGTGAAAGAAGACGTTTCGGTCTGTCATAATGATATGAAGACTTGATAAAAGTGCACGACGGGACCGAAACGTCGCCTGAGGTTTTCTCTCGAAACTGTGAGTTGTATCAAAAGGAGAAAGAAGACAAGTAAAGAAAGAGTGAGTGTGCCATTTAAAAAAAAAAGAGAAATGCTCTTCGCCCATGATAAGGAATCTGATGACAGCCTCGACCTTTCTCGGTGGAAGAGTGGTGGGGAGTGGGTGGTGGGGAGGGGGAGTGGGAAGGAAGAATGGTGAGGAAGAGAAGGGGGAGAGTATCGGGTAGGAGAAGAGATAGATATGGAGACGATGAGAAGGATGAAGGTGAGGAAGGATGAAGGTGAGGAAGGATGAAGGTGAGGAAGGATGGAGGTGTGAAGGGAGACAGAGCTAGTGAGAAAGGAATTGAAAGCAAGAAGAATTTTTTTATTATTATGATTAATAATAATAATAATAATAATAATAATCTTATTATTATTAGTATTATTATTATTATCGCTTTTTTATCTCCATTTTTCTCGTATTTCTGTTTCTTCGCTGCGTATTTAATTTATTCTCTCTATCTCCTCCAGATTTTTAATTTCGGTGATGGGGAGGATGGCAAGCTCTAAACCGTAGGGGTCACAGAGGGGCCTGAGGACTGGGAGGCATTCAGGTTCGACCCACGGAAAGGGGAAGAAATGTTCGGCTCCTTGCATCACGCTCCCCTTTTAGGGTATCTCCGTCTGAATCATCATCATCATCATCATCATCATCATCATCCATTTCACACTACCCTTTCCGCCTCCTCCTCCTCCTTTTCATTCATTTCCTCACCTTTTCCTCTGTTTTCCCTCCTCTTATTTCCTCCTTTTCTTCCCCCTGCCCCTCTTCCTCCTTTCCCCCTCCACTCGTGCACCGAATAATCCCTTTATCCTCTTATACACTTACTCCTATTCTTCTCTTCACAATTTTAGCCCTCAAGACTTCTTAACTCTCTCCTGTTCCTCTCAAAGACTTCTAATTAGCAATTACCCGTAGGGATCATTCAGCACTTGGAGTAAGACAGATAATAGGCTTTGATCTGAGGAAGAGGAAGGGTAGCTCCAGTTCCACCAATCAAAAGCAACTGAATAGCGTCAAAGCTGACCTTTGAAGCTGTCTAAGGATTTAACAGCATTATTGTTATATTGCGAAAAGAGATAAACCTTCCCCCGTCTGCTGCATTCAGCACTGTATGTAGCGCAGCAGCAGCCTGGGTCGTGTAAAGCAGAGCAGCCTGGGTCGTGTAAAGCAGAGCAGCCTGGGTCGTGTAAAGCAGAGCAGCCTGGGTCGTGTAAAGAAGAGCAGCCTCTGTCGTGTAAGGCAGAGAGCAGCCAGGGTCGTGTAAAGCAGAGCAGCTTGGGTCGTACAGACGAAAACCAGCCCGGGTAATTAGACACGAAATTCGACACAAGCCATTATTGAATTTCAAAGACTTAAAAAGGCTCAGTCTTCCTTCCAGATGCCTTTATACACATTCATTAAAGCTTTAGCTAACGAGTGACAGCCTAAGCGAATTTATATGAAGTAGATTGAGCTTTTCCACCCCTGCGAAGCTCTGATGCATGTAAACGTCGTGCTGAATAGGTAAAACGTGTGATTTTGGCTAAAATAGCAACGCTCTTCTTGCCGAATACGGCAAGCGAAAATTTGTGTATGTAATAATTTTGCAAAAATCATTCTGGACCTAATGAAAAAAAGATTCATTGTGTTTGTTCTTTATTAAATTATTGTAGACATATCTAAAATATATTTAGTTGGATTAGGATAAATTAAATTGCGCTTGTTATAATAAGGCTAGGTAAGTTTTCTAAGCTTCTTTTGGTACAATTTTTTTTAATTTTTACATTAACATAAATGGCAAAAAATATATCTTTAAAAGTATAAGAATTTTTTTTAGAAAGGACTTAATTTTAAATGAATTCTTGCTAACTGACCAATTTTGCCTATTGTGCAAGACACATACACACACAGATATATATATATATATATATATATATATATATATATATATATATATATATATATATATATATATATATATATATATATATATATATATATATATATATATATATAAAAGCAGGTGGGGATATAGTTTTGGAGTGGTTGGTGCAATTATTTAATAAATGTATGGAAGAGGGTAAGGTACCTAGGGATTGGCAGAGAGCATGCATAGTTCCTTTGTATAAAGGCAAAGGGGATAAAAGAGAGTGCAAAAATTATAGGGGGATAAGTCTGTTGAGTGTACCTGGTAAAGTGTATGGTAGAGTTATAATTGAAAGAATTAAGAGTAAGACGGAGAATAGGATAGCAGATGAACAAGGAGGCTTTAGGAAAGGTAGGGGGTGTGTGGACCAGGTGTTTACAGTGAAACATATAAGTGAACAGTATTTAGATAAGGCTAAAGAGGTCTTTGTGGCATTTATGGATTTGGAAAAGGCGTATGACAGGGTGGATAGGGGGGCAATGTGGCAGATGTTGCAAGTGTATGGTGTAGGAGGTAGGTTACTGAAAGCAGTGAAGAGTTTTTACGAGGATAGTGAGGCTCAAGTTAGAGTATGTAGAAAAGAGGGAAATTTTTTCCCAGTAAAAGTAGGCCTTAGACAAGGATGTGTGATGTCACCGTGGTTGTTTAATATATTTATAGATGGGGTTGTAAGAGAAGTAAATGCGAGGGTCTTGGCAAGAGGCGTGGAGTTAAAAGATAAAGAATCACACACAAAGTGGGAGTTGTCACAGCTGCTCTTTGCTGATGACACTGTGCTCTTGGGAGATTCTGAAGAGAAGCTGCAGAGATTGGTGGATGAATTTGGTAGGGTGTGCAAAAAAAGAAAATTAAAGGTGAATACAGGAAAGAGTAAGGTTATGAGGATAACAAAAAGATTAGGTGATGAAAGATTGAATATCAGATTGGAGGGAGAGAGTATGGAGGAGGTGAACGTATTCAGATATTTGGGAGTGGACGTGTCAGCGGATGGGTCTATGAAAGATGAGGTGAATCATAGAATTGATGAGGGAAAAAGAGTGAGTGGTGCACTTAGGAGTCTGTGGAGACAAAGAACTTTGTCCTTGGAGGCAAAGAGGGGAATGTATGAGAGTATAGTTTTACCAACGCTCTTATATGGGTGTGAAGCATGGGTGATGAATGTTGCAGCGAGGAGAAGGCTGGAGGCAGTGGAGATGTCATGTCTGAGGGCAATGTGTGGTGTGAATATAATGCAGAGAATTCGTAGTTTGGAAGTTAGGAGGAGGTGCGGGATTACCAAAACTGTTGTCCAGAGGGCTGAGGAAGGGTTGTTGAGGTGGTTCGGACATGTAGAGAGAATGGAGCGAAACAGAATAACTTCAAGAGTGTATCAGTCTGTAGTGGAAGGAAGGCGGGGTAGGGGTCGGCCTAGGAAGGGTTGGAGGGAGGGGGTAAAGGAGGTTTTGTGTGCGAGGGGCTTGGACTTCCAGCAGGCATGCGTGAGCGTGTTTGATAGGAGTGAATGGAGACAAATGGTTTTTAATACTTGACGTGCTGTTGGAGTGTGAGCAAAGTAACATTTATGAAGGGATTCAGGGAAACCGGCAGGCCGGACTTGAGTCCTGGAGATGGGAAGTACATTGCCTGCACTCTGAAGGAGGGGTGTTAATGTTGCAGTTTAAAAACTGTAGTGTAAAGCACCCTTCTGGCAAGACAGTGATGGAGTGAATGATGGTGAAAGTTTTTCTTTTTCGGGCCACCCTGCCTTGGTGGGAATCGGCCAGTGTGATAATAAAAAAAAAATATATATATATATATATATTTGCTGGACTTACCAACGTGTTAAGGTCTCGTTGTTGCACATGCAAAGAAAGGTGATAAATAAAACATTAATCAAATGAAAACTACAGAAAATCCTTCTTTTTTCTCCACTGGTCAAGTTACCCTCCCTGGTTCCTCCCTCAGTAACTGAGGGAAAGAAGACATAGCCGATACACTGTTGCTCTTTTCACGGAATATTTGACTCCACCCATGGAAAAACGTAGTATCGACTGTGAAGTAATTACAAGTATACTTTACATGTTATTTACCTGTTGCTGTTGCCGATGATCATCAATATACTAGTGGTATCTTGTCAGTAATATAATACTGGCAAGATAATGATTAAGAAACAAGTTTAACACTTGGGGATCTTTACTGACTCTGACGATGACAATCTTCATTTCTACAAAGTACAGGATACAATTGTTGGATGATTTTCTGACATGACTGATTAGGAAAAGCCTCTGGTTATGCATTGCATTTCGTTTCGACAACCAGTGATTTTACTCAGTGCAATACAGAGAATAAATACTGGAGTGGCTGGAAGAAGTGGAAGGGTAATTTTGAGTTTTCAGTTCCAGCGCCCTGGTTGTATTTCTTGCGTCTCTATTTTTTTTTTTACATAGGGTTTGACAAGGTTAAGGATCCCTAGCTTTATTGACAAGCTATTTACAGGTTAAAGGTTTCCTAACTTTATTGGCAAGCTAAGAGCTGTTACCTACATCAGCTCATTTGAAAGCATTTTTATTGTTATGAGACATACAAGTAGGGAACAGGATGAAGTTGGAGCCATCTGTGGGCCAGCATTTTTATTTGATCAACTGACTTTATCTCGTTGACATCATTATGCTGTACGAATGTGTTCCATACTCGAGTCATCCTCTCTCTCTCTCTCTCTCTCTCTCTCTCTCTTTGTCTGTCTGTCTGTCTGTCTGTCTCTCTCTCTCTCCCTCTCTCTCTCTCTCTCTCTCTCTCTCTCTCTCTCTCTAATGCAGCGAACGCGTTAATTATCCCACCACTATCAGGACAAATATAGATGCGTATAATATATACGTTGCGTAATATATACCCCAGACTTATCGTGCCTTGTTTGCTAAATAATAACGGAGACGTTGCCAGATATATTACCAGATTACCAGCATTACGAGTTATCAGGCATGTAATAGATAGTGCAGCAGGGTGACGGGGTGGCAGGTGGACGGGATCACACCCTGCCCTGGCAGACCCTAAAGGCAGGGACAAACGCAACGTGATAGTCACATATAATTACCATAATATCCCAGCTACAAAAACGACCCCCATGAGACCAAAAAAAAAAAAAAAGAAAACACTCCCCCTGTGATCAATAGATGGCGCTGGCACTAACTCGACCGTGTTATTCTTATCCACTGGAGGGTTGCCTTGTTGTTTTTTATTTTTTTGTTTATCGCTCCAAAGAATAGAGGTTGGCCTTACCTATCCGTGGATTGAACCAGATTGCCATTATAACTCCTGTCTAGTTACAGTTGAGCAAAGTAAAAGTTATGAAAGCAAACCGGTTAGCCGGACTTAGGTCCTGGATGTGGAAAGTATAGTGCCAGCACTCTGAAAGAGGGATGGAGATATGTTGCACTTTGGAAACACAGTAGTAGAGTTAACGATATTAAGCACGAGAACGATAAAAAAAATATGTGTATCCATTGTCTTTCTTTCCTTCCAGTCTTGCGTGAAATATAATATCCTAACCTCCATATGTTTGCCTCTTTGCGTCACCTGTATCAGGATTATCTTGTATGGTGATGTCTGTGTTAATGGTGACTAACTGGTCGTTATAGGGGCAATTTAATGGACGTCATTTACTACGCGTTACTGTTACTGCAGCACTTATTATTAATAAGATTATTATTATTATTATTATTATTATTATTATTATTATTATTATTATTATTATTATTATTATTATTATTATCATTATTTGTAGTAGTAGAAGCAGTAGCAGCAATACAAATATTAGTAGGAGCAGGAGTAGCAGCAGCAGTTGTAGCAATATTGGTATTGTTCCTTCTGCTGTTAGTTTATTGTTACTATTATAGTTCGTTTATTGTCGATGTTGTTAAAAATAACATTAATACCGTAATAAGGTAACCTAACATAACCTATATTAAAGAATATGCCTTTTTTTTAATTGCTAAGAAAGCACAGGAAATGACAGTGCGAATCGTGTCCATACCTCGAACTGCGTACGAAAAGAATTGATTGTATATCCATATAAATGATTGTAAAAAAAAAGGTTTTACAAAATTGATAAATATAATTATTAATTCCTTTAATAGGGAAAGTCAAGAGGCAATATCAGGAGCCGACATTATGCTGGATAATATAGTAACTAAGAGACGGAATGGTAGAAAATGGAGTGTGATGAATGGTTTGAAAAACCGACAAGTTGAAGATGGAGACCCTTATGCAACATATGGGAATCTTTATTCAGGAAACGTTTCGCCGAAACGTTTCCTGAATAAAGATTCCCATGTGTTGCATTAGTCTCTCCATCTTCAGAAAATGGAGTGCTGGAGAACTAGCATGTTAGAAAATGGGGTTTTGGAGAAATTTAATGTTAGAAAATTAAGTGTTGGAAAACTAGATTGTTAGAAAACGGGGTGTTGGAGAATAGAATGTTAGAAAATGGAGTACTGGAGAAGCAGAAAGTTAAGAAATAGGGGATTCGTTACTAGATTGTTAGAAAATGGATTCATGAAGAACTTGAATGTTAGGAAATGGGGGTGTTATGGAACTAGAATGATTACAAATGGTGTGTCGGACAACTTGAACGTTAGAAATCGAGCGTTGGAGATACAGAATATTAGCAAATGGTGTGTTAGATAACGGGAATGTTAGAAAATGCAATGTTGGAGAGGTAGAATGTAAGAATAAACCAAAATGCTATAATACGGTTTGTTGGAGAACTGAAATGCTATAGACTACTGAAAATTTCAGCCTTAGAGAGTTATTTTGCCGGAAAGCTAGAAATCAATGTTAAACTGCTGGAATATAATTAAAAAAAATGTGCTAGATTGGTGGACTGTATGAAAATGCCAATTTGACAAAGGGAATGTTAGAGAAAAGAGAGTTGGATTTCTGGAAACTAAGAAAAAATAACTTTTAGACTTCTGAATGTCACAATATGAAGAATCAGACTTCCTAATGTAAGAAACGTTCTTTTAGGCAAGAAAAGTGTTAGACTGCTGATAATTATGCGACACTGTTAAATAATTATATGAAAAACACAGGACACCACCAGCATAACTCTACTCCCACACAAATAACCCGCACATAGAAGAGAGGAGCTTACGACGACGTTCGGTCCGACTTGAACCATTTACAAAGTGTGACTTTGTGAATGGTCCAAGTCGAACCGAAACGTCGTCGTAAGCTCCTCTCTTCTATGTGCGAGTTATTTGTGTATTGTTCCTGTCACGGTGCTGTGCCTTTTTTGGTTATTTATAACTCTTCCCCTGTATCTACAAACACAAGCATAACTCAGCTTTTGTAACTACAAACACTGCAGACATGACACTGCAAACATAGTTCTCCTCCTGCGTCTACAAACACTGTAGATGGGACACCACCAGCACGGCTGTGTTCCAGTAACTACGAGCACTGAAGAGCATAGCTGTTTCTATAAGAACAAATACATTCACAAGTTTCCCAATATTTGGAAGGGAAGATTTATATAACACAACTTGGAAATAGTCCTTTCTGGACTATTTCCAAGTTGCGTAATCGTCCAGGATGAACCGGAGCACCATCTAGCGTTTCCTCTTTAAATTGTTGGTAAGTTACGATCTCTGTTCGTGCTACAGTATTCAGGGTTAGTTGAAAATTGTTCCAGCTATGGTGTTGTGGGTTAGCAGTGAATTGTTCCACTCAGTATAATGAGGGTTAGCTGCGATTTGTTACAGTCACTCTGTTGAAGGTTAGCAGCGAACTGTTTGAAGGACGGTATTGTGAAACCATTCCGAAACTTGTTTTCACGAGTACGTAATCACACACGCTACCAAGCACGCAAGCACCCATGCACAAACTCGTGCACCCAAACACGAGCCCCGCGACACGCATAAACGCACCCTTGCACGCACACACACTCACATCTTTGCACGCACTTTCACTTTCCCATTGCATGCCCAGCTAAAGTTTATGAACTGTCTTGTAAAGCGGTGTGAAAGTTTATACATAAAGAGAGGAAATATAGTGTTACTGCACACTCTTAGACGAACTTTGAAAAATATACAAAAGCTGTGCCAGGTACTTATATCACCAGGACACACACACATACACACACATACACACACATACACACACATACACACACATACACACATACACACACATACACACACATACACACACATACACACACATACACACACATACACACACATACACACACATACACACACATACACACACATACACACACATACACACACATACACACACATACACACACATACACACACACACACACACAAACACACTACTACAGGAGCTGTGACTTAACCCCTGCAACCACAACTAGGTGAGTACACACACACACACAGTTATACTACTACTACTACTATTTTACTCTTGCTACTACTACTACTACTACTACTACTACTACTACTACTACTACTACTACTACTACTACTACTCTTACTACTACTACTACTACTACAACTACTACAACTCTTACTACTACTCTTACTACTACTACTATTAAAATTACTACTACTGCTACTAAAACTACTACTACTGCTGCTACTACGATTGCTACTAAAATTACTACTACTACTAAAACTACTACTATTACTAAAATTACTACTACTACTACTACTACTACTACACACACACACACACACAACCACAATTAACGCTATTACCCAAACAATCAGCACCATTATCCACTAGACGCCACTACCCACAAATTTAGTACTATCACC